>NC_047519.1:3235194-3318182 GCF_902827115.2 Pseudochaenichthys georgianus | reverse complement strand
TGGCCACAACAGAGATGACCATGCACTGTAAGACCTGCTGATTGTGTATCTCCTATACAGACATTCATCATGAATACAAAGCTAACTGTGAACTGACTGCTTCTAGAGATGTCCCGATCCGATCACGTGATCGGGGATCGGAGCCGATCACGTGATTTTCAAAAGATCGGAATCGGGAGAAAAAAATCGGGGATCGGGATTTAAAAAAAAAAAATGTTTATGATTTTTTTTTTGTATGATTTAATGTTACAAAACAAAAATGACCATGTTCACGTCTTAAAGTCATCCTGAGGACTTCGTTTTGGTTTAAAATTAAACAACATCATGTATGTGTTGCTTTCTTTGGGCTTGTTTTCAGACCTGGTTGCTTATTTCTCTCAAATCTGGCAACAGAGTGGGCGCAGTGTCTAATAGTAGCAGTAAGCTAACGAGAGGCTACGTTCAGCTGGTGACTCGGGAGTCGGGACAGAGAAAATGTCAGGAGTTTGGAAGTATTATAAAATTGAAAGCGAAGTGTTTAGAGTATGAGGTGAGGCCCCGATTAATTTATTCCGGTAAATTACTCTGACCTCACTAATTGACCCGACCGAAGTTACTGAGTCTATGTAAGTTTACTGCTTGGCTCAGATCCACCAAACGTCAGCAAGATCTCACCTCTATTAACTCCCCGAAGAAACAGGTTCAATTAACTGCTGTTTCAATTCAGACAACTCTTTTTTAATCTGTTTAAGCGATCCCGAAGGATTTTGGTATCAGTAAATGGGGTGTGTTCCTACCTAAACATGTGTGTGTGGCAGGGTGCAATCTTACCTTTGAAGCAGGAGAGGAGAGCACAGATGTCCTTTAAGTTGTCCCAGTCCAAAAGGTGGGATCAGTTTATTTGAAGAAAAATAGGTCCAAACTAATACAGGGTTTTTTCCTTCTCTCTTTCCAACATTATAATTATACTAAACAACACACAAAAATGATGCTGTGATCATGTTCACATATGAAACTTTAATTCACAGTCTTACATTTATTACCAAAATGTTTCCCTTTACCTGGACAATTCAGTTGTGACATTCTCATACAAAGACTGGTGATAATAAAAACCCATTCAAAATCCCGCAATGATTCGGAGGGATTTCCTCACGTGGGCGGGTTTCACTAAACACTCAAAATCCCGCAATGATTCGGAGGGATTTCCTCACGTGGGCAGGTGTCACTAAACCATCAAAATCCCGCAATGATTCGGAGGGATTTCCTCACGTGGGCAGGTGTCACTAAACCATCAAAATCCCGCAATGATTCGGAGGGATTTCCTCACGTGGGCAGGTGTCACTAAACCATCAAAATCCCGCAATGATTCGGAGGGATTTCCTCACGTGGGCAGGTGTCACTAAACCATCAAAATCCCGCAATGATTCAGAGGGATTTCCTCACGTGGGCAGGTGTCACTAAACCATCAAAATCCCGCAATGATTCGGAGGGATTTCCTCACGTGGGCAGGTGTCACTAAACCATCAAAATCCTGCAATGATTCGGAGGGATTTCCTCACTTGGGCAGGTGTCACTAAACCATCAAAATCCCGCAATGATTCGGAGGGATTTCCTCATGTGGGCAGGTTTCACTAAACTCTCAAAAAACCTCTTCCATAAAATCATTCCATGCAGCATTCAAATCAATTCACTCAGCATTCAAAGCAATTCACTCAGCATTCAAAGCAATTCCCTCATTCAAAGCAATTCCCTCATCATTCCAACCAAGAAATGCAAGAGATATTCACCCAGTTTGAGAGAACCTTACCGAGAGCTATTAACCCAGCTCTGACAGACAGAGCCTACCGGGAGAGAGTATACCAGGGGTTTCCCCCCCTCTCCCCACCGAAAATCCAAAAAAGCCAGTCTTTTTATGCTCAAAAAACCGGATAGAAAACCCACAAACACCTCCTCTATACCCAACCAACATATTCTATTGGCTCTGGCATAAGACACACCTTCCCAAGTTTGTGTAAAACATGACTAGACATATTCTATGACTATGACATAACCACCTTTTTGAGGCCTCAATGTGTTTCTGCTTAAGTCCGGAGCCCCCCTCCCTGCTGTGAGAGGAGAGGAAAGAAACTGCCTACTCCCTTATCAGTGACACCCATAAATCATTATAAGTCTTACACTCAATTTAACAAACCACTTTGTTTTGTTTATGCTGTAAATATAGAAAAACCTAAAATATGAAGCATTTTCATTGTGGGTTATACAAGAATATAATTGATTATATTTGATTATAACTAACTTTCGTTTTAAGTATTCAACATACTATGAAGCTGTCAACACCCTCTTTTGAAAACGCAAAGTTATCAAACAGCAACAACTAAAATTGTAAGCATACATACATATTCAAAAACCATCAAGAAGCATTCTCATTATGGGTTATACAAGAATATGATTGATCATATATGATTTATAATTAACTGTCGTTTTAAGTATTTACTTCATACTATGAAGTTCTCAACACCCTCTTTTTAAAACGCAAAGTTATCAAACAGCAACAGATAAAATCGTAAAAACACATACATATTACATCCGTAAAACTTCAAGCATCAATATCATGAAAAGTTCTTCAGCATGTGTAATCAGGACGACCTTTTGATGAACCTGGTGTGGAGAACGCCGAAAACATAGTACCTCACTGGAATGTTCTCGTCATCACAGGTCAGGCACCCGAGTAAAAAGAGTCATGATGATCATAGATTTGTACGCACCCCCACTCGGCCTGGCACTTGCAGGAGCGGGGGGCCTACAGTATCTGTTGTTCCAGTGTAGACTCCTAAATCCATGTTGCTATCTGATGTAAATCCTTGACCCTGACCATGGAGGGGTTGAGGTTCCTCCCTGGATGACACCTCCAAACGAAAGCCAGATAACTCGGCCGACAGTTGTTATGGATTTTTTAGACCTCGTCAATAATCGCTCATGACTTTGTGACAAGGTCAATGAGGCCCCACACCATGATAGCACAAACGAGGAACCAGAAGCATATGAAACAGCTTAGCTGGCCCTCGCTCATGGCATCCTGTGTGTGCAGTGTGAGTGTGGTGCTGGTGGTGACTTGGCACGTCACTTGTTGTCGTCTGTTTCTACCGTCTCTCCTGGCCTGTGACTACGACCTTGCAGTGGCTGACATGGACCCACGTAGTGAAGTGGACCAGTGTCAGGGGTAGGTAGGGCTGCTGCTACCTGGCGTCTGATATCTGACCATGCAGTTATCAGGTAGTCGTCCCTTTTTTGGGAAATCCACTGCGAGTGGCTCAGCGGGTAGAGATGCAGCCTGTCCCTCAGAGCTGGAAGAAACATCATCCTCCACTGGCAGGGGTACAGGTGACTCAGCCGCTGGCTCCATGCTGCACAGGTTTCCTGGGTCCAGGACTTGGCTTCACTTGAGGCACTGTGACTGAAGTTTCCCTGCTAGGGAGGTTCAAATCCTCTTGGTAGATTGCTGAGGTATTAATCTCAACAATATAGCTAAGATCAAGTATAAATCATTTCTCTGATTCATAAAAAGTTGTTTTCAGTTTAAAACTTCCCCAAGGGTTTTCTCAAGCACTGGGCCATAACTTACTCTTATCAGTTTAACGACCTGACAGCCCTGCACCTCCATGCTGTGTGGAAACCAGCAAAAAAGAAGGAGGAAGATGTGCTCAAAAAAAAAATCTAATTTAAATGAACACTGTTGTAGGGTGTAGGCATATAACAATTAAAATAACTGAAAAGAAAACTAATAGTGTAAAATTAAAAAACAATGAGAAAAATAATACAAAGGTTATTTCCCATTTCCTCTTTGATACTGAGGTATTCTCCATTCAAGCTCCAATGATCCATATGCTAATAGACAGAGTTTCCTCTTGCCATCTTTCTTTGCATAATTCACTAACAATTCTAACAGTTCTACTGCTAAATCCTTTGCATTTGAGCTATTACTTGTTACTCAGACTTAAATTCCCTCTTTTGCTCTATAAAATATCCCTTGGCACCGAATTTACCAAGACAAATTCTAGATTATTGCGGGAAGATCCCACAAAAAGCCATCCTCTCCTGTGGAAAAAGCACATTAACTGCCACGGGTGTGTGCAAAACATGTCATGTGATGTGAGACTGATAGCATCAACAGTGGATTTGGTTAGGCCGCAGTCATATTCCTATCTGGATTCTAAACTCAGTTGGCTCGGGTGAGTCCTCTCTTCTGGAGTGAAACTACGTTCCCAGAGACTGGAAAGGAAAGGAAAGAGAAACTGCCCCAGAACAGTGAAAAGGCCAAAAGAATAACTGCCAAGATAGCTGAATTCATTGCGTTGGATGACCAGCCGTTATCTGTTACCTTTTTTTTCTCTTAATGCATTGCATAAAGATCGGATCGGGAAAAATCGGTATCGGCAGATTGTCAAAATCAAATGATCGGAATCGGATCGGGCGCAAAAAAAGGTGATCGGGAGATCCCTAGCTGCTTCTGTAGATGTGTCCCCGTGTCCTCCAGTAACGATGAAGGAGAGGATTCAGAGGGGACCTCCATGATCCAAGCTGCTGCCACAAACACTGAGAAGACCTGTAACCCAGGGGTTCCCAACCTTTATCGGGCCAAGGACCGGGGGTACCGGTTCCGGTTCGCGGAACCCCTGCTGTAACCCTTTAACAGGCAAGATGCATTCAAGGCAAGATGACTGAAACACTGTGTATACCTCAACCTGCCTCTGTGTGTCACACTGTGAATGTGTGTGTGTGGAGCCGATGCTTTCTCAGGAGTGCCCACCATCTTTACCTTCTGGGGTCAGGGAGCAGAGAGGCCCACAGCCCCCCACCCTGCCTCCTCAGCCCCCTCCAGGAGTTAGAGAAGAGGCTGGAGGCCCTGAACAGACAGATCAGCAGGTGAGCACCGTGATCATAGCTTTATATCTGAATCACATTTAAAGTCAAATACCAACCAGATAACTGCTAGTCTTTCCTCTCCATGTAGTCAGCGCCTCACTGTGCATTACTCTGGGGATGAGACCACTAGGGGACACGCTCTCAGCTGCGGGCCACAGCTATGAAGCTGTGGTACTCTCTGGTGACCCGTTCCGCCCAAGGAGGGTCGACACAGAAAGGGCCGGTCTTTGGTGCGCTCTTGTGTGAGCCCGCGCTCCACCATAGCGTCCCCTCACCACTACGGCAAAGTGCACCGGAGTCTCTGCTCCAGGCGCAGCGTGTTCCATGACAGCAACACGCCGGCCGTAATGCCCCTGTACCCGCAGAGCGCTCTGATAGCACTCCCTGCGGGTCACCCCTCGCACCTGGCATGCCCACAGCTGCCTCCTTTACAGGAGCGACAGCTGGGCAGCGAGTGGGGATTTGTACGGCTAACATTGTGTGTGAGTGTAGCATTGTGGAAACAAAAGACACTCAGACCGGTTATGAACAAAACTTCATTTTAAAATAGGGAACATGTTCTTAGATATAAATACCTCATTTTGAGTTATTTAGACTCAATTAACACTTAGTTTCATGTCTTGTTACATAAGAAGAGATCATATTTGTTAAGTGTCATTATGAGAGAATAACTATTCTTAACTACTGCCTTATCAGGCCCTTAGTGAGCAGAGCACATTAAGACCAGAACTCATGCACAACAACTTCCTTACTTCAACAAATCAGCACTAATCAGAGGGTTATTGAGGGAAACCCTCAACTAAGGGCTTTACCTGTAGAATACGGTCATGCAGAACAAGGCATTGATAAGTGTTTTATAATGACTAATAAAGAGCCAACATACTGCTAATATGTATGTTAATGAATAACTAGTTGATGGTTGATTTGTGTACCTTAATATAAAGTGTTACCGAAACAAGTTTTTCCAATCATAATAATAACTTTTCTTCAATCTTTAATGGAGGTAGAAATACAAGACGAACAAAAAACACTAACCTCGCCATTGTAAATGCACTGCACTGTTTCTGATTCATCCAAACATCCCTCCAGCAATCATAATGACATAATCATCCAGGATCAAACGTGCACACCAGGATCAAACGTGCACACCAGTGGATAAGTGTTTGTTCCTGCTTGATTCACTGATGTGAAAGTAACGGATCGATGCCTTATACGCAGTCACAGAACACACACCCATACACACACTTTTTAATGTATTGTTATTTGTTAACCCATTGTGACGGTGCTACCACCATTGAAACCAAATTAGAGCAACCAGTAGTGACGCGTCGGTCGCGAACGAGCCGGTCTTTTAAGTGAACGACGGGAACACTTAAGACAGAATGATGATGATCTCCGCGCTCCAGCTGCTCCGCGCCTGCATGCCGTGACATGTCACATAGCAGGGTTAGAGACTGTTGGGTGCTGCTGTTTTGAGCATTGCAATATATTTATTTTCATTATGTTATTTATTTATGATTATGTTTAGGCTCAGCAAAGATGTGTTGTCAGTTTGTATAAGTGTTGCTATCTTCTTCTTTTGTTAGCGTGGTTCTACAATCAGAGAGTTACATGGGTCTGTACATGCAATGATTTAAGTGATATATGTGTACTGATATAAATCATTAGTCAGAACAGGGCTACATGTTATTGGATTACAAAAGGTACAAGTACAGTTGCAAGAACAAGTGAACCCTTTGGAATGACCTGGATTCCTGCACAAGTTGGTCATAAAATGTGTTCTGATCTTCATCTAAGTCACAACAATAGACAAACACAGTCTGCTTAAACTAATACCACACAAACAATGATATGTTTCTATTGAACACACCATGTAAACATTCACAGTGCAGGGTGGAACAAGTAGTGAACCCCGAGGCTAAAGACTTCTTCAGAGCTACTTGGAGTCAGGAGTCAGCCAACCTGTCAATCAATGAGAGAGATTGGAGGTGTTGGTTAAAGCTGCCCTGCCCTATAGAAAATAAAAGCATTGCCAGATGTGAACCATGCCTCGCACAGAAGAGCTCTCAGAAGACCTACCATTCAGAACTGCTGACTTGCATAAAGCTGGAAAGGGTTCCAAAAGTATCTCTGAAAGCCTTGATGTTCATCAGTCCACGGGAAGACAAGTTGTCTATACATGGAGACAGGTCAGCACTGTTGCTACTCTCCTAGGAGTGGCCGTCCTGTAAAGACGACTGCAAGAGCACTGCGCAGAATGCTCAATGAGGTGAAGAAGAGTCCTATAGTGTCAGCTAGAGACTTAAAGAAATCTCTGGCACATGCTAACATCTCTGTTGACTAATCTACGATACGTAAAACACTGAACAAGAATGGAGTTCCTGGGAGGACACCACAGAGGAAGCCACTGCTGTCCAGAAACAACATGGCTGCACGTTTGAAGTTTGCAAAAGAGCACCTGGATGTTCTACAGCACGACTGGCAACATGTTCTGTGGACAGATGAAACCAAAGCTGAGTTGTTTGGAAGGAACACACAACGCTATGTGTGGAGAATCCAAAGGGTTCACATACTTTTTCTTGCAACTGTATATTTCGCAGATAAACCTATTTACCCCGCCCCCTTAAAAAAAACGGCTCTTTTGAACGGCTTTCGCAAAGGAGCGAGCCATAAGATCCAGCTCCCTTCAAAGAGCCATCATTCCCTAGCAACCAGATGAGAGTTTATGACTGACATTAATCAGGTGGACAGAAACGCAGATGCAAAAGAATGCTGATGTTGCTACGAGTGTAGTGAAACCTGGTCGTCATTACCAACCCTCGTGGTGTTAACATGTCAATGCAGTTTGTTGCAGACTGCCCCCCCCTTTCCCTCCTTCAGAGAGTGAGTGCATGCCACTGTCAGACAGTAGCATCCTCTGCAGTCGGCTGACACAATGCATTTCCATTGTGTGTGTCTGTGTTTGTGTCCGTGTGTGTATAATATATATATACAAATAATAGTTGCCATAGTGACATTTTGACCAGCCAATCAACGCTTTGTCTGCAGTGTGTGTGCAAGCACGTACACATTAAAAACACATCTATTTTATTTGTGCTCAGATATGTGTAATAAAGCACATCTCTGTCTACCGCCCACCTACCGTCTGTTTGGTCTCAAGGCTCTCCCTCGTGTTATTGCCATGGAAACTCGGCTAAGATTGTCGGGTTGCTGCAGTGAGAGAGCAGGAGGGCAGAGACAGAGGAGGTAACATGAGGTAAAAACAGATAAAGTGTATTGTGAAGGTTATTTTTATGTATTTTAAATGAACAAAGCTGTGAGTCTAAGTCACCATTATCCTGACTCTCCCTTTCTTTCACCGTCTATCTTTTCTTGAGGCTCTGTATTCAAGTCATCACTATCTCACGTCCTCTCTAATCTCACTGTTAGACATCACAAGTCTGTCCTCTCTCAACCTGCATCAACACCTCTGTCAATCAAGTGTAGACCACTCCCCCACCAAAGTCTTCAAAGCTCCGCCCTTCAGGCCAGTCACTCACTTCCTTCCCACCAGAGACTGAAGAACAAAGGAACTGTGAGTTGGCACATGGAGCTGAATTGTTTGTACATCAGTTGATGAAATGTTTAGCTTGACTTTAACAGACTGTTTTGTTTGTGTTAGATCCGCCTTCTAGATTCCCTTTGACCCATACCTATGTTAAAGAAAAGAGTTTAATCCTGGGGATGCTTGAAATGATGTAAGTGGAATACTAAACCTTTGTCCACTATCATTTGAGAATAAAATGTTAAAACGGCCTGCTGGATCCAGTGTTTAAATGTGCACACCAGTGGCAGAATTAGGATTGTAGGAGATCCGGGCCTAGCCCAGGAGTTGTTGGGGGGGGGGGGGATGCAGGGGTAAAGTGCTATTTTTTACAAGTGGGGGGTAGACCAAACATCCTTTAAGGGGGTCGTCCCCTCCTCTAGGGGGGTCCGGGGATTTTTTTTTTTAAATATTGAAGTTAAAAGCATCAATCTGGTGCACTTTGAGAACAACATTATCCCTACCTTAATAATACCGGACAAAAGGCACTGGAGAACACTTATTCATTAACACCCTTTAATGAAGCAAACTACAGTCGTTTACTTATTTTGGTGAAACGAATGTGTGCAGAGTTTTAAAGGATGCAGATAGTCTCACCTTGATTCTGGCGCATTGCTTATCGTTTTATAGATCTATTCTCATCCACCATCTTTGTTTTTGACATAAAGAGTGTAAGAGTCACGTTTCTGAATTGGACACTCTGAGTGGATGCAGTCACAGCCAATCGGAGTCTGATTCAGAGGGTTGCCTGTCAGTTCCGTTGCTATGGTTCCGTTGTTAGGTGTACTGAAACAAGAGCCGGTATAATTCCACGCACGAAAACAAAATAAAAATTGGAATACGTTATTTTAGTGTCTTAAAAGTAGACTGAGGTATGAAGGGTTCAAATCAAATCAAGTTTTATTTATATAGCACATTTATAAACGATTTTTGGTCGAGCCAAAGTGCTGTACATATAATAAAAATAGCCTACAGTAGAGACACTTTACAGCAAATACAACAGCACAGATTGTTCAGAATATCAGTATGAGAAAACGACACCCTCTATCCTTAGACCCTCTGTCCTTAGACCCTCACATCGTACAAGGAAAAACTTCCAGAGAAAACCCACAGTTTAAAGGGAACATGGGAGAAACCTCAGGGAGAGCAACAGAGGAGGGATCCCTCTCCAGGACGGACAGACGTGCAACAGATGCCGTGTGTAAGAGATAATGCATTAGACCGAATGTTTGGAAATGCATGTCGATAATAAGAAGATGAATCCACGAAGATGTCAATGTATACATACTAACATATAAGGGTATACCTAAGTATACCACACTAATGTGGTTACTCCATGTTTACTAGCTATAAAACATTAACGTTACATCACTCTTTTTCACTTCTTCCTCAGTCAGCCAGAGTGCAGATATCACCATTAGATTCACAAACCTGAAACATCATCCATTTCTTCACTGCTGGTGATGACATTGTTGTCAGCTGCTGATACTGCTGATGATGCAGCTTGTGGCGCCTGCTTCGATGAAAATAACTTTCTAATATCCATAACTTTATACTTAAAACATTTTTTTTTAAGTGAAACATCCGGGGCTTTTCAGAAAACATCCGGAGCTTGAGCCCAAGTAGCCACCCCCTAGCGCCGCCACTGGTGCGCACCACATGGGATGTTCGATGACTCCAACAAATTATAGTTTCTTCACTCACGTCTCTGTCCCTCCCCGTCTGTTTCACTTCTCTTCCCCTTCCAAAAACCCCTCGTGATGTCGCACTGCTTCCACACACAGCATGGCTAAATATGTGTTTAGCCTCTTCAAAATGCTCACCCTTTAATGATGAGGAGTGATGCCATTTGTTATGACCTAATGTTATTATAACTAGGTCTGATCCAGGCCCGGCTCCAGGATGAAATGACTGAGGGGGCTGTTAAGAAATCCGAGGGGGCGATTATTTATTTTTTTCTCACAACAACGAAAGATACTGGCAAGTCCCCTGGCTTGTCTCTGGAGTCAAACTGCCATGAGAAAAATCAAATCAATGTTCCACAATCCGCCACTTTATTGTACAACAATGTAATACAAACCATTGAGGCATAATTCAGAGTTCAAAAATGTTGTTGATTCAGGACAAAAAACAGCTTAGTTGTAGAATACATCCTGCAGATGCTCTGGAACACATAGTCAGTGTTGTAACCTGGGGTCATTGGGTGTTTCAGGTCTCTCCTTCAACATGTTACCCTCTCGCCCAGGCGGCCCAGCCGGGGTTGATCAGACCCAAGCTAGCGTCCCAGCATCATTGGCCCACAGATCTGCCCTCTTTATCCAACAACTCCTGGTCCTTTGTGTGCTCTGTGAGTTCGAACAGGCCCAGCTGCTTGGTGGACTTTTGGTCAGAGCAGTGTTGAAGTTCTCCGGGCTGCTTACCTAGATCTACTTCCTGTTGGCAATCAGTGGTGGTGGTGGTGAGGAGACCGGACTCAGTCCTCTGTTGTACCCGAGGCTTCTCCCTGACTCTGAAAAACGTGTTTTCGGGCTCTCGTGGCCCTTGCTGGTGCTGATAGCCATAGTATTACTTGGCCAATGGTCTTCAGCACTTGGTCATGGTGCTAGCATTGGTGTGTGTCTCCAAGGGCTTCTGGGCAACTGCTGAGGAGGTGTCCCAGTGATCCACTTCCAGAACAATGTGGGTACCTCACTTTAGCCCCAGACGTGTAGGTTTGCAGGGCTTAGTTTATATCTGAATGGAAGCGACAATATATCTGAGTACTAGTAACAATAATTCTGAGTATGAGCATGCAGTTCGAGCACAAGCGGAAATCTAACCGCGAGCAGGGGCTATTTGAGTATGGAGTCATGGTTTTGGGGAAAAACATTAGAAAATCTGTACGTAAAGTCGAGTCTTGCTCTTAAACTGAAAATGACTCTCTTAAACAAGGACCGTCTTGCAAACTTAAGGCCCTCAAATGGTCAGTTGATGTTGTGCTTCATTGCTGTGAGATCCTTGAAGCTTTCTTTGTTAGTTGGTATGATTACCTTCTTTTCCCAATCTATAAGTTTGCTTTCACTTATATGTACTAAATTATATTCAAAATATCTCTATCAGGCTAATCAATGTACTATTACAAAACTCTTCCTTTGTCCTTTCTCTTTCTTTCTTATGCTCGCATATCTCTAAGCATTTGAATCATTTTGACAGCTCTCCTGTCTATAATGAGCAGAAACTCATCCGGGTGCCAGGGAAACAAAATGAAAAGGTACAAAGACACTGAGACGGACAGATTTGATATCAAATATTTATTTAGTTACAGAGAAACCACTGGAAAAGAGAAACGTAAGGATGTCTGTCATTATCATTACACTGTTGTACATGTCAAATGTAACAGCCCTCAACAATGTGGTACACTAAAGTCACCCCAGTTCAAATGCAAAGCAATACTTCAGGTTGTTTTAAAAAAAAGTTCACATCTGTCCAGTCTGTGGAGTATGACTGTTGGCTCATGTGTCTAATTAGAAATAGCTAGCTAACAACGGGTTGATTTATGGTTTCACATGGATCTCAAAATCTGGTGTCCTGTGTGTGTCCATTGTCACTCTTCATAGTTCTACAATAAAGGTCAATATGGGTTGTAATAAGCTGCTTGTACAAACGTACTAGTATTGGTTATTGTGTAAAGCCAACAATGAAATACATGTACTGTACAACTGATTAAATTACACAGAATAGTGTGCACGTAAAAAGAGTAATTGAGAGGAAACCACACAAACGGAATGCCAATAATACTCAGAGAATATTTGTATAATGACTATTCGTCCCAAGTTTGAGTCATTCTGACACTTTCCATGTATCTCTCTTCATTGATCCTGCTGATAGCTGCAGAGCACACTCACACACATGTTTCCCACCATTTACTTATTTCTGAGTCAATGGTTCCTACAGCCATCAGCATAATGTGTATGTGTGTGTGTAGAAAAGTACATCTGGAGCCAAGATATTCACATAAAAACAACTCGTTTACATCCACTTTCTATTAACATGTTAGAAGTGTACCAAACAGACGTAAGGCCTGGCTTTAAGTTCAATTGTAATTACAATAACATTTCTGTCTTCTTGCCGACTGAAGAAGAGATACAAATCTTATCAGTTTGAGAACTGATGGACTTGTGGTGGATTGGCTGAAACATTTATTTTTCCACCGAGTGACCATCCAAAATATCACGCTGGGCTCACAAACAGGATATACCGATGGGTAGAAAGATACAAATGTCTATGTACAGCATCATCATTAGAAACAGCTAGTAGCTTATGTCAACTGAAAATAAATGTTATAGAAAAAAGACAACATCAAACCTAAACATACTTCAAGAATCCAGTAAGAATCAGTTCCGTGTAATATTCTGTAACCATTCCTTTTTAATCCATGACATTATATCGGAGCGCTGTTTTAGATTCCAGTAGCATGGTAACAGTCCACTGTCGTGATCATGTTGAGACATAGTGCCGCACTGTGGGAAATACACATTTCTGCTTTCTTTCCAAGAGAATTGTTCAAGTGTATAACTCATACAAAAAAATATCTTGTTATGAACAGAGTGACGTATTCTACTTTAGATGTGTTGCTAGGTGTATTTTTCAACCCTAGACATAGCCAGAGTAGCAGTCTTTATGCTAAGCTATCCACACCCTGACTCCTAGTCTTTGTGCTTTGAGAATGATAGTTTCTGCTCATATTACTCTTTGCATTTTTTTTAATGAGTATTTTCCCAAATGTATACCTTTTTTAGAGTGGTGCCGGATGAGTCCTACATTCCAGACATGTGTTGGCGTTTTACCACTGTCTGTTACCTTTTTCTTAAAAGCAAAAGTTGTTGGTTAGCAAAAGCTTAAGATATCGTCAACTTTTGTACTGAATAAAATATCTAAGAAACACCCCCAATTGCTTCTTTGTGTTATAAAGACAGCTGTTGCTAACAAGTGACTGAATGAAACTACTTTACACTTTCTTTATAGCCTAACGTTAGCTTTTATATATAGCTATTGCATTACACCTCATAAATAATAAAGTGTTGTTAATGAGGAGATTATCATGATGAAAAAAATCATAAACATGTGTTTTTCACGTATCTTACTTCCTTACTTTGTTGAGTGAGCCCCTGTGATGCTAACTTCTGGGCTGGCCTACAAAAATACATCACTGCACCACTCTATTATATATTTGTTCACATATACAGTATGATCAACTGCCGTCAGAGTGCTTCCTGTGGGATGATCGGACCTGCTATACTCATTCACTTGCAGCAGAAAATGTCCATTATATTTGATAGCTGTCAGGATCCAGAATATTTCCGACATGGCTGCTAGTATGAGAGTTCCTTCTTGGCTGGCTAAAGGATTCACCGGCCATGCACCAGAATTAGTGCAGATGGTTGCCATGGCAATTGGCAACATATTTGAAAAGCAGATATAAAAAAAGTCTCTTTCACATACACTAATCCAAAAATCTGAATATTTATATATATCATATAAATATATATATATATATATAAATATATCATATATATATCATATAAATATATCATATATATATATATATATCATATAAATATATATATATATATATATATATCATAAATAGAGATTCACTAAAAGAAAAAGACAACAATATGTGGTTATTACAAATATGACTTAAATATTATCCGTGGATCATTCACAGTCCGTCTGATATTTTTATAACAAACTTTCATCCGCTGGTTAATTCTATAAACATGTGTCGTAACAATAGGTAGTATGAGGGCTAGCTATGTAGCTGCTAGCATAACAAACAACACCAACCACTTTGTATGCAAGTGAGCTAATAAAGGTGCTACTCACATTTCCAAACTAAAGACTCACATTATTCATATACATATCATAGATCATCATTTCATATAATAGTATCAAGGGAGAAATAGAAATGTGAGTGTTAAGGCTGCTTGAGAGTTCCAGGGTTTACAAGATGAAGTTAATAATGCAGCTAGCTAAGCACATCATTAGCCTAGCCCATCATTAGAAGGCCTAAAGCGATAAATATCAGAATTTCATTAAATATACATTACTGTAATAGCAAGTGTTATACTACTAGAGGGACTTGCAAATGAAGCAAGTGGTTTCCACAGTAAACAGTGGTGGGACAGTGCAGTAATGACCAGGCGAGGAACAGTCTTCCAGTACTCATTCTCTAAGATGTTCTAAAATGTTCCTCCTGGTGCTCCGACCATATGTTAGCACACGGACAAGTTTATTCTCACAGGCTGAACCTCTTTGTCTTTATTCAAAACAGTTATATTTGCGAAATCATGATTTTAAATTAAATTTTTTAAATTTTTTAAATGTTATCATTTTGATAAACACAACAGAATACTAGATATATAAATTCACATGAGAACTACAGTAATATTAATAAATGGAGTCTAAGAAAATAACACTGTCAGGTTATTCTGCCAATACATTTATTATTGATTGATTGCCATTCTTCATCAGTATTTCAAAAATGTTGTATATAGCATATCTTACAAAGCTCAGCATAGTCCCTCTTAAATAAATAGTGTCCATTAAACATACAGTATGTCTTTGTTGTTCTGGCTAAAAGCTCATGATAGTATACTCAAGGTACAGTTCTCAAACTGAGATAGTCACTTAAACAGGTTTCTACTGCATACACGTAACTGAAATAATAATCCACTGACATGCTTTCTTGAAATTAGAGTTTGAATACAAAGCACAATCCACAATATCTATCATATCAAAATATATTTCTCTATCTCCATCACAATACAAAGGGGATAACGCAAATATACGTGTTGTTATTTATTCTTACAGGGAGTGATTCATCACAGTATTCATGTAAACATGTTGTGAACAGGAATAGGCCTCATCTACGAAATGTATGGTTGCACACATTTAAAAAATAGTCACCTCTAATGTGAGTATATGTTCCTTACATTCTTCTAGATTCTGTTAATAATAGCACATGTTTAGGCAGAAATAGCAGCTTTGGTTAAGGTTTGGGGATGTGCAGAAAATTCAAACTGTTAAATGATGAAAGGTGAAGCCAGGTTCCTCGTACATGTACATCTACCGGTTGTTTCAGTATTACGTTTGACTCCTGTGCTAAACTTGTTGTGCTCCCACCAACCTCTGCTGCAGCAATATTGGTGGAAAACATCTAATAGTAATTTCCCTGAACGAAACTGCAATTTAAATTGCAAGCATAACAAGTGACTGCTCTGTTTTCTCTTTAATGTGGCTCGTACCTTCTACATCTTTGAAACCACTCCAAATATTCATAGCAGCTGTGGCCTGTTCTCTCATAGCTCCCAGTTTAAGGGAATAACAACTGAACTGGTCACTAGCAGAATAAGCAAAAACAACTTCTTTAATCTTTTTCACTGAACATTTATTGCTGCGTCTCAATTTGGAAACTTCCCGTCACAGTGAAACATTTTGAAGTGCTTACATTTTGAACTAGTAGCATTGTCTCAAGTTGCACACAGCAGCTGTCCCCTCCCCAGAAGTGACGTCAATTGTTACTAGTTGCAATTACATTTGAACTAGTAAAAATACCAATTCCTGATATCAATGATTCAATTTCAATTAGTCGAAATGCTAATTGTTGATATCAGAAATACAATTTGAACTAGTTCAAATTCCAACTCCCATTGAAATAAATGAGAAAACGATGCAAATCTCACTAGTTAAAATCGCATTTCTGATATCAAGAATTTGCATTCTAACTAGTTAAAATTATATTTTTTGATATCCTCCAGAAATGAATAAAAGCTAAATGTTGCAGCCCTTGTAAAGCTGTCCTGACCCCATTCATTTTCAATGGAAATATACATTTTAGGCCATGTTCCTCGATTTAGGCTGATGATAAGGGCCTCGACACTTACTGTAGACAATATTTTTGTCGAAAAAAGAGGTCCCATGTCATGCTTTTCCGGTTATTGCCCGTCCCCTTGTGTTATGAAGGTTGTTATGCATGTAAACGGTCTGCAGAGTCAAAACCCTCAAAGTACACCCTGTAAGGAGTAAAACTCTAGCACAGAAAATACCTCCCCAAAACGCCTCGTTGGAGATACGTCACTGTCCATTGTTTACTTCCTGGGTATTGTGACGTAGGAATGGCCAGTAGCCGCGCCCAGAGCTATGACGCGATACGGTCATGCGTTACCCGGAACCAAATGGACCAATCCGTGGAGCCATTACGTTACGTCCACGGAGACGTTACGTTAAGCCCCCGCTGATTGGTCCAAATTGACCAATCCACGGACTTCCTCACACACACACTCAGTGCAAGCAGCTCTGCTGATCTCTCCTCCCTGGCTGCAGGCTGATAACAGACAGTTGGGATCTCTCTGCAGACCCATTCTCACAGCGTTTATCAACCTTTTTCTTACTCAATATCAAGCCACACTTATTGTTTTTACTTCGGCTGTGACTTTGTGTGTGCTCAGGATGAGTTTGGCTGTGTTTCGATGTCGCTAAACAAGGAAACCACACCTCCACGGAGCTCAGCGCGATTCACAACGTCCCGACCAATCAGAGCACACTGTGCTCACAGGGAGGGTGGGGGCTGGAGCTATAGAGTGGCGAAGTCCCTCCCCTTCCGGTGGACCTCCATGGGACCTTATTTCGAAAAATTATGTATTGAAGTCAATGGAGAGAGAAAGATTATCTTTCGATCCCGTTTCAATTGTGCCACAAATTACACATATGATGTTTGTCAATTTAAAAGATAATTTTGCAAGTCAAAAAAATTAAAATGTGTCGTAAAACACATTTGTTTGTGTGAAACGCTCAATGAACTACATCTCTGGTCTCGCAGAACAACACACGTCACCAAGATGGCCGTCACTACTGTATTGTCAACAAAACGATTGACTACCCTCACTATCACCACAATGAAACACGTCCAGAAGAATGTCATGCAAAGCTGCCTGCCTGCCTGCCTTTGATTCTCTCTGAACTGCCTGATCTTTTTAATGTTTAATGTCAACCATTTGTGCAGATAGCGTTAGCATTTCTCCCCCGGGCTTAAATTGTGTATTATAGAATGATCACACCGGTGACAATACTCTTCAAAGGGTTCACCACATATGACTACTACTCTTACTGTTTAACATTTTGGGTTACTTAATGTTACTTCATATTAAGGCTAATAAAAATGACAAGGCTGTAATGCTAACTAACGTGCTAGCTACTAGCTAGGTAGCTAACTTGATCCAGCCACTCCTGGTCCTTTCATCAGACGGGAAAAGAAAGAACGAGCAAGACCCATTGCTGGTATGATAACAACCTGGTACTAAGCACACAGGCATCTTGTTAAAGTTATCTTATCTTAGCCAGCGCCATATAGATAGATTCTATATATATGGGGCTGATCTTAGCTATCTCTTAGTGGAGGAAAACAATTGTGACATCACTGGGATTTGTAGTCTTTCTAGTTGCGTATTTTTCATAGTCTTATATTTCAACAGTTTTACGACAAACTGACTTTTTTGACATGGAAATCATTTTTTAAGATTGACAAACATCATATGTGTAATTCATGGCACAATTCAAACGGGATCGAAAGATACGTTTTCTCTCTCCATTGACTTCAATACATTATTTTTCCGAAATAAGGTCCCATGGACCGGAAGTAGATGGGTGTGACTTCGCCACTCTATTGGAGCTCCAACGAGCCGTTAAAGGCACAGAGTGAAATTCAGTGAATACACGTAGTGTATGCTGTATGAGAAACCAATGTGAGTTTGGAAAATTGCACAATATAAATCTATTCTAGTAGACCTCAACAATGGAATTATGATCAGTGGAAATGGCCATGACATGGGACCTTTAAGATGGAACCGGGACTTTAGTTACTGCTTTGTATGTTTGCCAAAATGGCACTTTGACGTCGACCAGCACCTGACCGGCCAGCAGAGATGGGGTCGTTACTAAAAAAAAGTAATATTACATATTACTTTTTAAAAAAAAGTAATATATTACACTACTTCGTTACTCTCTACATAAAGTAACTCGTTACTTTACTCGTTACTTTACTCTCAGGGCCGGCCCGCTCCTCCCTACAGGCAGATCACGCATACTGCTAAAGTTTCAAATGTTCTTTTTAGTTCAGTTGTCGCATAAGACTGATCCAGATAGCTCCTGAATGCTTTCCTATCTGACCGTGGCTGTCCTCTGTCTCCTGCTATCTGTATTTTGCGCAGTATATCTCTGAACGATGGTGATTCCACTGTGCAAATGGGCAACATGTCCTCTACTATGAAGGATGCTACAAGCCTGTCCATCTCTGCTTTGGTTTCCGGTCCTCCAAATTCTAATTGTTGTTGCTTCGGGGTCGGTGGCGGCGCACTCACAACATCCTCACTCTGGGTTCGGGGGTCCTTAGCTATTAGCTTCACCTTAGCATGTGTTCTTTGCAGGTGCTTGTTGAGGTTTGACGTGGTGTTCACAGCAGTGGATAACAGCTTCTGGCCTGGACACAGTTTGCACCTCACCGTCACATTCCTGTCTATCCTTCAGACGAACTCAAAGTAATGGGCATACCTCCACCCCTCGAGAGTTATCGCTGACTCAGCCATGTTTATGCAGCACTGCATGTGGAGATGTGGACGCGCAAGTCGCGCAGATTACGTACATATAAACCTGCGGCGGAAACCCCTCTTGTCTGTCAGTGTGATGACTGATTTTATAAAAGTAACGAAGTAACGCGTGTCTGGGAAATGTTAGTAACTGTAGTGTGATTACTGAATTATAAAAGTAGCACTACTCCGTTACCGACAAAAGTAATATTATTACAGTAGTAATAATAATAATAATATATTTATTTAGTTAGCGCTTTACAGATATAGTGAAAAGAAAAGAAAGGAACAACAAATAAATATATAGTAAAAGTCAGTAACGCGTTACAAAGTAACACGGCCAGATATAATAGTAAAAAAGCCTAGAGACTTCCTTGAACCAGATTCTCCCTGGGGGGAATCTGGATCTGAATTTCCTTATCAGATCGGGTCCACGTTTCAATTAGAAAAGCTGTATTTGTAAGCTGAAAAATGTGTCTGTCGGCCTGAATTGTCCCAAACAAATCCAACCGTGAACTACATCCATTATCCCTCTGGAGTCCGGATTAAGGGTACTTTGCCTCTTGAGATTCAGGCTATTTTTGTGCCACAGAGCAACTTTCATAGGAACAAACGGGCCGCCGCCTCCATTGCAGTATCTAGTTCTCTTAATACTTCCCTGTTGAGAAGTGTCCAGCATTCTATACTCAACCTTTAGACCGGTATAGGTGCACCATCCGACTACTCATAGTGTATTCTGCTATACTTAGCATTGGGACACACTGATCCACTCAAAACAGCAAATGTAAGTACAGAAGTAACAGCTTTTTGAGACACAGCAATAGTGGCAATGGACAATAGTTTTATATTGACCAATCAGTGCTAAATTCTACATGTCATTTTAATGTGTTCATTATTTTTATAGTCCTTTACTCATGTAAAGTTATTCAGTAGCAACTATCACATTCAACCATATACACACTTGATATATATTGGCTTGTTGAACTAAAATACTCAGAAATGTTACAATATAAATCTTTTCCACTCCTTACTCACTGTATTCTAATAAAACATATTAATACCATTCACATTAGCAGCAACATCATCATCTCCAGCAACCTAATTTCCTACATCTCCATCATGGCCCTTCACATACAAATGCTGGAACCAAAAAGACACGGATATATATAAATATGTACACATCTATAATAAATGTCCACTATATTCTGCTGACACTGTCATCAAGCTGCAGTATTTGTGCTTTCTTAAATGTGACAGGATCTTAATGTTCCTCCTGACTGCTGAGTGCCTGCAGTCCAACAGCAGCACAGCATCCTGCATGTGACTAGCCCACAGCCACACCTCGTTCCTTCAGATGGCACTTGGGCTCTAAGTTAAACAGAGCATGTAAACACTGGGCGAAGGAAAGCATGAGTCCGGTAAATAGCTGTTTCTGGTAAACAGTTTTCTCCAACAAATATACATGGAGTAGAAATGTGAGAATACTCTTCACTCAATGTAGAAATTCAACATGCAAAATCTAAAGTTACAACAGTTGTAATATTACACTGTGACTAATAAGTAGTGTTAAGGGAAACAATCTAAAGAATTTGTGAAAAAGTAATAATGTTATATAAATAAGATTGTTAGGGTAAAATAAAAAAGTCCTAAAAGTATGAAAATGTGTTATTTTCACAAGGCAGTTGTATTATTACAAGACAAGAAATCACAATTATTATGAAAAGGGGTTTTAAGATTTGAGAGATTGTGTATTGTATTTTGGGGGAATAGAATTGTATAATTATTTTAATATTAAATATTAATATGCATTGTAGTAAAAAGGTTAGAATAGTCTTCATATTAAACTGAGGGTTGTTGAAGAACTACATTTATAGCTTTCAAGAACAAAGATCTTAGTCTTTCCTTCTAAATGACAATACTAACTTTTTTGAATAGAACTAAAACCCTATCTATTGACATAGAAAACCATTTCCTCACAATGTCATCCCTTTTTCTGTTGCTTTAATTGTAATACTGCAATGCTGGGGGACGTGGTGAAAATGAACCAAACTGAAAGTTCTTGTGTATGCTCTAAGTTGGTTCAGAAGACTCACATGCTGCATGTGTCCATGTACAGTACAGTTACTACACAGACAGTTTATACAGTGCACGTCTATAACACACAGCATGTACAAAACAGAGCGCTTGTTGAACTACTTTTAAACACAAGCTGTGTCCCATGTTATTGTTCTTCATCACAAACACAATACCACCAGGATATACTGTTATTGCCAAAAAGGGACACCTTGTAGCCCAGACACAATTCTCATTGTGACTGTGGGTTTAGTTTCCACTGTGGCCACCCACATTCATATGTACAAATGTGCATACACAGCACATTTACAGGTTTTGAATGCAAATATCCATCTGATGACATGTGGGATCACTGTAATGTTTATATATTAATATTGTCACCTGTGTACAGTATGACAAAAGGATGAGCGCTGCACTGTTGTTGTGATACAAAGCTGACATAACAGTACTTAGGCTGACTTCTTCGCTGGCAGGGAGCAATGGGACAGCTACTGAGCCAGTCGAAGGGTCAGCACTTTACTAAGCCCATTATCCTTGAGCCTAGGAAGCAAGTGTACTACATTTTTCACAATTACGAATAAAAAGTGACAAAAAGTAAACACGTTGAGTCAAACTTACCCCTCTTGTGAGCAGCAATGCCAAGAGTTATGTCGTATTTGCCGGCGGGAGATCCTGGGCCAAGCTAAATATGTTCCTACTCAAAAAAAGGGGAATATAACTTTTTGAAAATAGGTCCTGATCAGCTCACGTACGTCTCCTTTAAAGAAATAACACATTTTCAGTCGGCAAGCTGCTGGGCGTCACAATTGGCCCAATATTGTGCTCTTATTAACCAGGTGACAGGTTGCAGTTGGGTCCTAAATGTTTTTGGTCATCCGATTCCCTAATAGCTGACCCTCGGTGGTGGACAGATTTAACCAAACTTGGTCTCATATTTGTTTAAATATTGTTCTGGTCAAGAATGACATGTTTTAAATTCCAGGTTTAGGATATGATTTTAACAAAAAGTGTATCATTCCTTGTAGGCCAACCCCAGAGTAGGTGGTGGAGTGTGAGTTATTAGGGGGCGGGGTAGGGTAGGGGGAGCCGTTGGGCTGGGACGCCCAAACATCCCCTGCAACTGCCTGCTGGGGTGGTTGGGATGGTTAGGGTGGATGGGGTTTTCCTGGAAACTTTGAAAGTTTTCCTGAAAAAGGCTTTCGTTGTCGAAACGGTTACTGTCATCACAGATACGGTGGTTATTGTGGAGGTCGGGTGTGGGCCCTCGATCTGGGACATGGATGATGTGGGAGCCACTCTTCCTTCTCAGGGTTGACTCGCAACTCGAAGAGGCCACGGACTGGCAGTCCGATCCACCGTCGCTGCTGGCAGCCGTTCCATCCACCGGAGTGACTCTGATGGTGGTGATGGCCTGAGGGTGGGGATGGAAGGGAGGAGCAAAGCTGGCAGGGGGGGGGTATCGTCATGTTTGAGTTTGTAGAGTTGGGGCTAAAGTTGCCAGAGTTGGGGTTAAAGTTGCCCGAGTTTGGGTTGTAGTTGGCAGAGTTAGGGTTGAAGTTTACAGAATTGGGGTTAAAGTTGCCAGAATTAGGGTTGAAGTTTGCAGAGTTGGGGTTAAAGTTGGGGTTAAAGTTGGCAGAGTTAGGGTTAAAGTTGGCAGAGTTGGGGTTAAAGTTGGCAGAGTTGGGGTTAAAGTTGGCAGAGTTGGGGTTAAAGTTGGCAGAGTTGGGGTTAAAGTTGGCAGAGTTAGGGTTAAAGTTGGCAGAGTTAGGGTTAAAGTTGGCAGAGTTAGGGTTAAAGTTGGCAGAGTTAGGGTTAAAGTTAAGGTGAATGTTATTAAAGTTGGGATTGTTGGGGTTAAAATTGGGGTGCTGAAAGTTGTTGGGGTTATTTGGATGTAAGGGATGTAAAGGGTGTACACCATGGGGATGGTTCGTGTATACACCTTCTTCCCCCCCTTCTCCTATTCCTCCACCCCATCCATCTCCTCCCCCATCACTTTCCATTTCGATTCCTGTCACGCTCCTCCGGCCGTCCACTGACTCTCCATCCCTTAGCGAATCACAGCTGTCTGTGTGTCTGTTCAAGTCGTCGAGGGGGAACGGCGACTGGCGGAGGGATGGTCGTTGATCGGGTGGTTTCCATCGCCAGGAGCCACTTCCGTCCGTGCTCGGAGGTTTCACCACAGGTTTGTTTGATCTGGACTCTGGGTGGGCATCGATACGGACTATACTTCCACTTCTTTCTAAACCTCCTGACAGAACAAGACAAATAATCAATAACTCAATACTTATCATCTACTACTAACCCTTATGACAATCAATAATAGCAATGATAATCATGATGTTGATTGTTTAAATCCATAACTCAATGGAGTGTTCATTCATTAGGTCCCACTCGTTCTTCTACATCAAGAATATGAAATGACTTAGGTATATACTTTATTCCCAGCATACCAGTGCTTGAGGCACAGAGCCAACATTGATATCCATTAATCATTGGTTTCTGGAAAAGTAAGTTATGTTACCGCCAATACTTAATGTTAATGCTGAACATTTTAATATTTCTTGTTACGGCAAAAAACAAAAATTAACAATTTGTCAGTGTGTCTCAAATACTTAATGATTTTATGACCTTCACTAACCAACAGAAGGCCTACTCCTGAGCTTCACATCCGCTCTTCATAAACATCATTGGTGGCTCTCTTAATCAAATGCAATCTGCCTTAAATGTAGAAAAGTTGCAGGATAATGGTGGCAGAAAAGTTACCTATTCAACCCCAATCATTTTTACAATTGAATTGAAATCACTCTTCTATTGAGTGTTATACTACTTTATGTTGTTCTGCAATAACAGAATCTAAAGTCAAGGATGGAGGGCTTTTAAGACTACCAATCTTCCCTGTGGTTGTCATGATTGGTAAGCATAACAATTATTGATGTCATAATGCTTCACATATAGTACTACCAGCAGTACATACCTCCTCCTCCCAATGCTCCAGTGGTGGAAGCCGGCGGTGATGGGTCCTGGTCTGTCAGGGCTCTGTATCGAACGGATCCCCCGTCCTCCGACCGAGGAGAGTACAGCAGACCCTGCTGTTTGGATAAGGCTATCACCTGGAATTAGAGGTTGACAGTTAATTATACAGTTTAGGAAAGACATTTGGATATGGATAACAACAAATTGTAATACAAGTCTTCATCTTGAGATACTGTATTTCACCAGAGTTCCAGTATGTTTGAAATGTTTAAATTGGCTAGTGATCTTGGAGTCGCTGTAAGTGCAGACACACTACAAACCAACTGCAAAACACAAACTGTGTTAGGAACCTTGACTCAATAGCTTGGAGGACTCAAATGCACGACCCAGAGACAAAAAGGTTTTGAAGAAAAAATAGTCTTTACTTGCAAATAAACAAAATCACTCTTTTAGAGGAATGAACAAACTGACAAACGTAAAGCGCTCTCGTGGAGGGTAAAAGGCAAAACACTGACTTTCATCAAACAATGGCTTAGATCTTACTTCTTGGAGCAATGAACAAGACGAACCGACAACTAACAAGGGGAGACATGACAATATATACATGAGGTAAGTGGGCACATGTGGAAACAATCAGGGGCGGGGCAGACACTGATGATGGCGGGAAAAGGAACCAGAGCAGGAAGTAAAAGGACCTGGAATGAGACAAGGTGAGTACAACATAAAACAGGAAGTGGAACATAAACTAAACTAACATGACAAAACTTAACATAATTGACGGGACACAACAGTACCCCCCCTTCTAGGGCCGACTCCTGACGGCCCAGGCTGCTCAGGGTGACGATCATAGAAGTCACTGATGAGTGTCTTGTCCACAATGAACGTTGAGGAGACCCACAAACGTTCTTCAGTGCCGTAACCCTCCCAATCAACCAAGAATGGAACCTTGACTTCTTCCTCATTAGCAGGGAAGAGAGGAGGCTGGTACCCATTAGCACACTGGAAAGGGGAAAGACCCGTGGCAGCCGAGGGGAGAGTGTTGTGGGCATACTCTATCCAGGTAAGGTGATCGCGCCAAGTGGTCTGCTTCTGGGACACGAGGCACCTGAGGCATGTTTCGAGGTCTTGGTTCAGGCGCTCTGTCTGACCGTTGGACTGCGGGTGGTAACCGGAAGATAAGCTGACGGTGGCGCCGAGGAGCTGGCAAAACTCCTTCCAGAAGTTGGAAATGAACTGTGGCCTCTGTCGGAAACTATGTCACTGGGGAAACCATGGATTCTGAACACGTGAGTTAACATGACCTCTGCCGTCTTCTTGGCAGAGGGAAGTTTGAGCAGAGGAATGAAATGTGCCATCTTTGAGAAACGGTCTACCACCGTCAGGACGGTAGTGTTACCTTTGGAGGGCGGTAGTCCAGTCACAAAGTCCATGGAGATGTGCGACCATGGTCGCTGAGGCACTGGGAGGGGCTGGAGAAGACCCATCTGGGCCCGGGACGAGGTCTTATTCCGGGCACACACTGGACAGGCCGCTACGTACCTCTTTTTTCATGGCCGGCCACCAGAACCGCTGCTTTATGGCAAACATTGTTCGTCGGACGCCGGGATGGCATGTGAACTTTGACGTGTGAGCCCAGTGGATTACCTGAGAGCGTAAAGACACAGGGACAAACAAGCGGTTGCCTGGACACTCGCTGGGTGCCGGGCTCACAACATTCGCCTGCTTCACATCTGTTTCTATCTGCCATGTTAGCGACCCAACCACACAGTTCAGTGGAAGGATTGATACTGGTTCCTTGGCATTATGTTCAGGCTCAAAGAGACGAGACAGTGTGTCTGGCTTACGGTTTTGTGTACCGGGCCGAAAAGACAATATGAAGTTAAATCTGCTGAAGAACAGCGTCCACCGGGCCTGACGTGAATTTAGTCGCTTGGCTTTCCTAACATATTCTAAATTCTTGTGGTCAGTCCAAACAAGAAATGGTTGCTCCGCCCCTTCTAGCCAGTGTCTCCACTCCTCCAAAGCTGCTTTGACAGCTAGTAACTCCTTGTTCCCCACATCATAATTTGTTTCAGCTGAGGTCAACTTACGCGATAGATAGGCACAGGGGTGCATCTTGTTATCCTCGGAGGATCTCTGGGACAACACAGCCCCGATGCCCTCATTGGATGCGTCAACCTCAACCACAAACTGTCTCTGGGGATCCGGAACAGTGAGTACAGGTGCCGTGGTGAATCTCTTCTTGAGGCATTGGAAGGCGGACTCGGCCTGGGAGGTCCACTGAAAGGAGACTTTAGAGGAGGTGAGAGCATGCAAAGGTGCGGCTACAGAACTGAAGTTGCGTATAAACTTCCGATAAAAGTTGGCAAACCCCAGGAATTGCTGAACCTTTTTGCTGCTATCAAGAGTGGGCCAGTTGGCCACCGCACTGACCTTGGATGGATCCATCTGCACCTGATTAGCGGTGACAATATAGCCCAGAAAGGAGACAGTGGTTGCATGGAAGTCACACTTTTCAGCTTTCACATACAACTGATTCTCAAGAAGCTTCTGGAGAACTTGGCGGACATGCATGACATGAGACTGACTATCTGGGGAGAAAATCAAAATATCATCCAGATACACGAAAACCGAAACATTCAAATACTCTCTCAAAATGTCATTTACCATGGCCTGAAATACAGCAGGAGCATTACACAGTCCAAAAGGCATGACCCGATATTCATAATGTCCGCTTGGGGTGTTGAACCCCGTTTTCCACTCGTCTCCCTCTCTAATCCTGACGAGGTGATAGGCATTCCTAAGATCGAGTTTGGTAAAAACTTTAGCTGTTTGAAGCAGTTCAAATGCTGAAGACATCAGCGGGAGTGGGTGGCGGTTCTTAACAGTTATTTTGTTCAATGCGCTGTAGTCAATGCATGGCCTGAGCGACCCATCCTTCTTACCCACAAAGAAGAATCCTGCCCCAGCAGGTGACGAAGAGGGACGGATTATCCCCGTTTTCAACGAGGAGGAGATGTAATCGTCCATGGCCGCACGCTCCGGTCCCGAGATGGAGTATAAGCGCCCCTTAGGGATGAGTGCGCCAGGCAGCAGGTCGATGGCACAGTCAAAAGGACGATGAGGGGGCAGTGACAGAGCTTTGGTTTTATTAAAAACCTCCTTAAGGTCATGGTAGCATGAGGGGACCTTGGAAAGGTCAGGAAAATCTGAGCTTCTAACCGAAAATGCAACGGTTTGTGTGATTCTACAGGACTGTTCACAATTCCCTCCCCATCCCTTAATTTGTCCTGAACCCCAATCAATCTGTGGGTTATGTGTCTTTAGCCAAGGAAACCCCAAAATCAGTGGATGTTGTGCTGAATTGAATAGATGAAACTGCATTATTTCTACATGATTATTATCAATTGTTACTTGAATGGGTTCCGTACAATCAGTTACTTTACACATTAGTCTGCCATCTAGGGCGCTGGCATTGACAGGATGCTTGAGAGGGACAGTCTTAATATGAAGGCGTTTAGCTAAACCCCAGTCTATGAGGCTTTCATCAGCCCCAGAGTCAATTAGCGCCCCCAGAGTATGTGTCTGACTGTTAGCTGTGACTTTAACCTGGGTGAGTGTGCGAGGAGGATAGTCAGAGGACATCTTGCTCACCAGCGCCCTCCTCATGGTTGGTGAGCAAGCCCTTTTCCCGGGCATGTCGCCTGCTGGTGACCCGATTGGCCACAGTAAAAGCAACATCCCTCCTGCAGGCGGCGCCGTCTTTCCTCTGGATAAATCCTTGTTCTCCCGAGCTGCATTGGCTCCTCCGGTGCCTGTGATGGCGCTGTTCCTGCTGGGCCTGAAGAGTGAAACAAGGGATCCCATGAAGGCTGCTAATCCAGAGAGCGCCCCTGGTGGCTTGGATGTCTTGTTGCAGTTCGGCGCCGTTCTCTCTCTCTTTCTCTGAGGCGGTTATCAACTCGGATAGACATGGAAATCAGCGATTCCAGGTCTTGTGGTAGTTCTAGTGGAGCCAGGTGGTCTTTGATGGTTTCAGATAGTCCATTCCGGAAGGCGTCTATTAATGCTGGGGTGTTCCAGCCACTGTCTATGGCTATGGTACGGAACTCTATGGCATAATCTAACACTGGCCGTGGGTGCTGTTTGAGCTGCATGAGTACACGGGTGGCCTCAGCGGCAGGTGAAGTAAGATCAAAAATCCTGCTCATAGTGTCTTTGAATGCTGTGAAAGATCCACATATACTGGAGTCTCTTGACCACTCCGCAGTGGCCCATGCGGCAGCTCTGCCGGTTAAATGGGAGACCATAAATGCTACTTTAGCCTCCTCTGACACAAACGCGGCTGGGTTAAGTTTGTAGTGCAGGTCACACTGGACTAGGAAGGTTCTGCAGTTGCCAGATTCACCTGAATATTTCTCTGGCGATGCCAACCGCAGTGGGACAGGAGAGAAACTGACCTCGGCCTGATTAGCAGCAGGATTAGCATCAGGTGGCGTAGCAGAAATCGGAGCTGTAGCAGTTGCCTCTAGATGAGTGAGGACTCTGTGGAGCTGTTCTGCCAGCTGGTTCACCTGCGACGTGACAGAGGTTTGGAAATCCTCCTGGCGATCTGAAAGGTCCTTCACTCCATGGCTAATGGTTTTTAGCTGCTCCTGGTGCTGATAGATGATGTTTCCCTGTGCAGACAGGGCAGTCTGGAGCGTCTTGGGATCGGCTGAGTCCATATTGGTCGGTTCGTTCTGTTAGGAACCTTGACTCAATAGCTTGGAGGACTCAAATGCACGACCCAGAGACAAAAAGGTTTTGAAGAAAAAATAGTCTTTACTTGCAAATAAACAAAATCACTCTTTTAGAGGAATGAACAAACTGACAAACGTAAAGCGCTCTCGTGGAGGGTAAAAGGCAAAACACTGACTTTCATCAAACAATGGCTTAGATCTTACTTCTTGGAGCAATGAACAAGACGAACCGACAACTAACAAGGGGAGACAGGACAATATATACATGAGGTAAGTGGGCACAGGTGGAAACAATCAGGGGCGGGGCAGACACTGATGATGGCGGGAAAAGGAACCAGAGCAGGAAGTAAAAGGACATGGAATGAGACAAGGTGAGTACAACATAAAACAGGAAGTGGAACATAAACTAAACTAACATGACAAAACTTAACATAATTGACGGGACACAACAAACTGTCAGATTAACAATTGGCAAACTAGCAGTGGATTACAATTCGTATTCCCGAAGTTAATTTGCTCACCCTGTCAACAAGGAATAATAAATCTGTAATCCATTACCAACAGGATGTGGATTGCAAAATTGGTTTGTGGATTTAAGGTCAAATCACAATTCAGTAATCTAGAGGTTGCCTACCTCTAGATTCCTGCCACCAGCTTAAAAAGCTCTCAGAGAATCTTAGGACAATCGAGATATGACCGTTTAAACGAAGAGCTGGTCCAGTACGACCTGTTAAGAGGTCACTCGGGATATAACACATGGGGCCCAACGTGGGGCACAACAAAGAGGGAGAACCAAAAATAGTCCATTGAGGGTGTTGGTGCAAGCCCCACAGAGCGGTAGGCCATGCAGGCACAATACCTACAGATCCTATATGTTTCTCTAGCCCTTCAGGAACAGACCCTTGAGATTTATTGTACAAGTCCCTAAAAAACTAAGTGCACAGATCACTTATCACACCGGTACCGGTCCATGGGTCGGTACCGGTCCATGGGCCGCACAGAAAGATTGAATACAATATATATTTTTTGAATATCAGTCCGAAGCCTAATGTTTAAGGAAGACAGAAAATATATTTCCCGGCGCGATTGGGTAATACTTTCAACTAAGGACACAGCCGTAAGTGGTGTCTACATTGACAACAGTGGATTTGAGCACGCAAAAACGGTGCATGTGAAAGGCGCCTTATGGTTACTGCAAATGTTGGTTTTACTCAGAAACATTGTGCACTACAGCCCTGTATACCCCCATACTTTGAAGGCCGGTCGGTGAAAATATTGTCTTATATGAAACCGGTCCGTGGCGCAAAAAATGTTGGGGACCGCTGACTTAGGAATGTCATGACGGCCATTTCCGCCGTTGCCCCTCGGTCTGGCCGTGATGCCCCGAAAATAATTGTACGTCCTACGGCCACCGTGGCCTGTGTGCCCCTCACACTGTTAAAATCTCGGAGTTTCTTTAAAAGCGTAAGAACAGAGGTCTGGTCTCTGAACTGCATTATGCTGCGTTCACACCGGACGCAATGCGAATATTCGCATCGCTCTAATCGCTCTAGTTTCACCGCGGCTGTCCGCTTTGTTTACTCCTGTCATTCAAACAGGATGTGCTGGAGGGGGGGCGGGGCTTATATCCATGTAAATACTGTGGTAGAAACCAACTACAACACATTTTGTTAACATATTTTATATTTATAATTATATTTATATGTTATCGTTATTTAATTGTAATACACGTTTCAAAATGATGCCGAAGTAACCACATACTGATAACGGTTATAAGAGACTCTCGTACACACACACACACACACACACACACACACACACACACACACACACACACACACACACACACACACACACACACACACACACACACACACACACACACACACACACACACACACACACACACACACACACACACACACATACACACACACACACACACACACACACACACACACACACACACACACACACACACACACACACACACACACACACACACACTCCAAAGTATTGCTTGTTCATACAGTTGAATGTTTGACCTTCACTGTGCACTGCTGAATGAATTATGTGCAGAGTTTGACCCTTGAAGGCTGTTTCTTCTGCTCTGAAATTGAATATATTTGTTACATATTAATATAGTTTTAGATTTTTTGATTTGATTTAGGATTTTTGAATTGGAGAAGTTGTAGATCGAAAATATACCAAACACTAATTATTCAAAGTAGAGTTTTTCATTTTATATACGGTAATACTAAGGGGGCATAGGCCTATATGATTATAATGTTAAACATTATTGATATTAAAAAAGTGTTTTCCATGTCATTCGTGTTTGCTTATCAGAAAGTGTTATTAAGTTATTTATTTGTAAGCTCCAAATACACATGTTTCCCTCAATGGCCTTTGTGCCCTGGCATGTGGCCTTTGTGCCCCAACGAAAAGGTGTGACACCAAAGGCCAAATGGCCTTGCCCCTAAAATGACAAAATTCCAAGCCTGCTGGTAACAGTTTTAAAAATTGCTCTTACATGCTAAACTCTTATTGCACTTTTGGCAACCAGAATTCGAGACGGTTGGGTAACATTTAACCACACCTTGGAGCGCTTCTCTCCGCCATCCCCGCCGTGTGTTGCTGCATGTAGCAGCCGCGTGTGTGTAAACTGCCCCGCCCCCTCGCACACAGACGGGGGAGAGAGATCTCTCGTCTGGATTGGAAAGATCGAAAATACATCATAGACGCATTTTGTAGTCTGATTGCATATTAGAAACGGAGTTGGCGAAACTAAAACTGCAATATAATGTTTATGTAGCAATAATCCAATTGTACCATCGACTACTCTCTGTGATAAGTTTCTGTCATTTTTTATTGAAAAAGTATCTGCTCTTAGGCTAGCCCACACTAGTGCTAACCCAGATTCTGCCCCTCTTCTGTGCGCTGCTGTCCTCGACCACTTTGAGCCTGTATTCCTCTCTTCTCTCTCAGATGTTGTCAAGCACCTGCGGCCGACAAACTGCATCTCAGACAGCATTCCCTCTCGCCTTCTCAGAGACGTTTTCGATTCAGTTGGAGCAAGTATTTTATTACTTATAAACACCTCTCTCAGCTCAGGATGTGTCCCAGCTGCCTTCAAACATGCTGTGGTCAAGCCACTGCTAAAAAAGAAAAATCTCGACCCCTCCATTCTTGCAAATTTTAGGCCCATCTACCAGCTACCGTTTTTATCTAAAGCGCTGGAGCGAGTAGTCTACGCCCAGCTGCAGTCTTTTTTAACCACGCATGGCATCCATGAAAAGTTTCAGTCTGGTTTCAAACCAATGCACAGCACTGAAACAGCCCTTTTAAGAGTTTTTAATGATCTCCTCCTCGCCGCCGACTCAGGTAGCCCAGCTGTCCTGGTGCTGTTGGACCTGACAGCGGCCTTCGATACCGTGGACCACAGCATTCTGTTGTCACGGCTCGAACAGTCCGCAGGCATCACAGGCTCTGCTCTGGCATGGTTCAGGTCCTACCTAACAGACCGTAGCCTTTCAGTGCAGCTAGGTGCCTTCTCCTCTGCAAAAGCCCCCCTTACCTGTGGGGTTCCCCAAGGTTCTATTCTGGGCCCCATCCTCTTTCTATTATATATACTGCCCCTAGGTGCAATTCTCTCCAAGCACAACATCCCCTTCCACTGCTACGCTGATGACGTTCAGATATATCTACCTCTCAATGCTAATGCCAACTCCTTACAGCAATTGATGGACTGCTTGGCTGAAATTAAATCCTGGCTGAGCCAAAACTTCCTCACCCTCAACGAGAGCAAGACCGAGGTAATTTTTTTTGGACCCCAACCTCCGGCCTCCCAGGTTGACATTCTTGGCTCCCTGAGTAAAAACATCCTCCCCGCTGTAACGAACCTTGGAGTAACCTTCAATAGCACTTTTAAATTCGATAAACAGGTCAGCAGCGTAGTCAAAACCTGCTTTTTTAAATTACGACTATTGGCTAAGACCAAGTCGTTTTTATCTTTTAAAGACTTAGAGAGGGTAATTAACGCTTTTGTGACATCGCGACTGGACTACTGCAACGCTTTGTATGTGGGCATGGATCAGGCATCCATAAAACGCCTGCAGCTAGTACAGAACGCAGCTGCACGTCTCCTGACTGGCCACAAAAGGCGTGACCACATTACCCCCATTCTGGCCTCACTTCACTGGCTTCCAGTTCGGTTCCGAATAGATTTTAAACTCCTTTTATTTGTTTTTAAGGCCCTAAACGGGCTGGCTCCGGCTTATATAGCTGACTTAATCCAGCGATACACCCCAGCCAGAGCTCTAAGGTCTGCCGACCAAATGCTGCTGGTAGTGCAGAAAACCAGGCTAAAAACTAGAGGGCACCGAGCCTTCGCAGCAGCTGGTCCCAGGCTCTGGAACACTCTGCCCTTACCTGTGAGGTCGGCCCAGACACTAGGGGCTTTTAAATCCTCTCTAAAAACACACTTTTTCTCTCTGGCCTTTTAAAAGTGAGCAGAGCATGACATTTTTCATTTTGTATTTTAACTGTGTCTGCCTTTATATTTGTTGTTTTTAACTTAAATGCTACAAATTGCAATATGTTCCGTATATTTTTTGTTCATGTACAGCACTTTGGCGCGACCGAAAGTTGTTTTAAAATGTGCTTTATAAATAAACTTGATTTGATTTGAATAATACATATGACATGTTTTTTTAATGTCTCCAGTACCGAGACAGGTCAGGGATGGGTACCGAACTCTGATACTCGCGCGCACCACTCACGGCTCGGTACCCATCCCTGTCATCCCTACAAATATATCACTGCTGTAGCAGCATGATTTAAACAAATATATATTTACTGTTGTAAATCGTTACCTTTTAATGTGTGAATATCTATATATGGATCTATTTATGAGTATATATTTATATATAGGTGGGTGTACAGGTGTGTATACACATGTATGTATTTATTTTTGATATATTTGTATTATTTGTGATGGCTAGAAACAGCATTTCTATATCTCTGTCACACAGAGGAATTGAAAATAAAGTTGACTGTTTTTGATATTCTATCTGCTGGTGCAGGCAGAAAGACAGATAACAAGAGGTAAAATTGGTGAAAAGAAGAATGATGAACCTGCATAAGACGAGGCTGTCCTCCAGCACTGAGCGGCCTGCAGGGGATGGTGGTCTTCTCGGCCACTCTCATCCACTTCTCTCTCACTGACCCCCCACCGTCCATCATGCTGTCCTCTGACTCACTCTCCTGATCTCTGTTCATGACGTTTTCCTCCTCAGGAATGTGAACCAGCTGCGAGGATCCAGGCCGGGATTGGATAGACACTCTGGCCCCACCAGCCATTCCTGTGCTGCCGTTATGTTGCAGGTGATTATGATTGGTCATAGGAACAGAGCTTGCCGCTAGTTTCATGTACTGAGCTGGGATGTGGCCCCCAGCACGCAGCTCCGTCTCCTGACAGCTGATAAGTGAAGGCAGGTGTGTTCCAGCGCGGAGCTCCGCCTCCAGGCCCATGGCAGAAGGCTCAGAGGAGCAGCGCAGCTCCATATTTCTCTGAGGAGAGGAGGAGGTGCAAGGTCTGATTCCATCCATTACCTGCAGGGACAGCTTCCTGTTGTCATTTTTATTCTTCCATTGGCTGAGCAGCTGTTTGGATCTGGTTGAATCCATTGATGCGTGGATGGCGGCGTGACGACGTGGATTGCGACCCTCCTCCAATGAGGAGCCTCCGTGAGACCTAGAGAAAGGGGCAAACAAACTTCATGATCAATAATACAGAAAACAATCGCAGCATAGCTATTAAATTGAAGCATCATAGCAGTATGCTAACCACAACCATGTGAGTTCCACAGCAGGATGTTGTCAATTAGCAAAGCTTCTTTCTAGAGTAGTTAGCACTTGTGCCTAAGTGGCTGTCCAATGTGTAAAGTGGGACCTGCAGTGTGGCAGAATGACAGTCATGATGAAATCCCTCCTGCCCATTTTTCCCAAGCCACCAGGAAATGCGCCGGACTCAGATGAAAATATTCGTGGTGGCCAAACGGCGGTACTACACTTCCGTTTGGTTGCCAGGCCCGGAAACACTTTTTCCCATTGACTTACATTGGGAAAAAGTGGTCTGTAAATCGTTGGATAATTTTTTAAAAACTAAATAAACTACCCAGTATGAACACTTGTATAGCCCTTATTAAAAACATTCGTTCCTCAAGTTGTAAAAATGTGCTAATAACGTTATTCTGAGAGTTATTTCCCTCTGCATTATGAATGCGCATCTAACCCACGGGACCGCGTCGCCCAGCACGTTCATGTGACGTGTTCAGCACTACATGCGTTTATCTTTACCCATGGATGCACAATAACAACGGACCCATATCGCCTTACTGCCATCCCACGGAGCTGTAATAATGGATATATTGCACATGTTTGCTGTAATTCATCGTTTGTAAAATATTATACTACATGGGCTGTATGATTAAATCTTGTATTAAATAAAGTGAATATTACCGACGTAGATTAACGTCCCTGTAGCTTCTTATTGCACTTGCAATATACCATTAAAGGAGTTGAATGTTGCTGTTTGCTATCACTATAATACCACGCAGGGATAAGCCAGAGTTTACAACCTTTGCATGTGGGCACAACACGTTTTGACCCAGATTAATTAGCTATACCATATGATATATCGCCCGAGGAAGTCTTCATACTTATAGATATATAAATATTAGTGCTGTCAAAATTATCGCGTTAACGGCGGTAATTAATTTTTTGAATTAATTGCGTTAAAATATTTAACGCATTTAACGCATGTGCAGAATGGCCTGCCCCATACATGCCACCAGTGGCAGCGCCAGGGTATGGCTGGGGTAGGCTACACCCATACCAAGAAATGGCTTAGCCCCACCATGAAAAATGATGTTAAAGTAAGCAAAATAAAGTCTGCCAACTCGCGCGGAGTAAATTGCACAGACAGCAGTTAGTTTGATTTCAGTAGCCACGGTTTTGAAAACTTTTGTCACGTAGTGATCGTCTTCTCAATAGAACATCTTTGATAACGGCGTGGTGTTGTTGCAGGAAGTCCCGACGGAGAATACTTTTGCTCTGGTACAGGGGGGCACATAACTGGTACGCAGGTTATGTAATCTGAAATGCGTACCGTCACTTGTGTCACAAAGCGCATTTGCGTACCGACGTACTTGTGAAGCTTTTCCAGAAGGCGGTTAGATCACCGGACGACAGAGTCGGTCTCCGTGTGCACAGACAGGGCTGCTGTTAACGTCGGTCTGTACAACGGAACTGTGCCAAAACTACGCCAACCGGCTGCGGAGGGGGACCCCCCCCTTCACTGGAGAACTGCGCTAAAACAGCTGATCACAACGTTCACACTCTGTGGTCACGAAGTACTACACTAGCCCCCCCCCTCTGTCGACTTTCCTGAAGTACTCCCCCGTTGATAGAAATCAACACGTAATGAATTAAGACCCCACGGTTTGATGATTGATAGGTGTGTGGGTTGTCTTTCATTTTGACACGCAGAAAAATGTTATAATAAACATAGATACTGTATGTTAAATGGATATATCCGCCTTATTTCATTTATCTTTCCATTCCCACAACAATATACATAAATAAATGGCATATTTTGGACATAGTTCGAATGGTGATTAATCATAATTTTTAAACTGTGATTAATCTGATTAAACATTTTAATGGTTTGACAGCCCTAATAAATATATATGTGTCAAAGCTCTAATCAAATTAACAGTTGTATTAATTATACTTGTATATATATGTATGTGTGTATATATATATATATATATAGTCTGTGTTGTATATTTATACACACAAATGAACAACCTTGTGTGTGTCAAATAACAAGTTGTATTGTAGTGTTTATTTTAGTGTTGTTTTATGCTTATCCACATTTTGATTTCAGAGCACAGGAGAATGCTGGGCACAACATAAAGCTCAACAGTGAAGCTGGCAATGCTGAACAAAACCATCACTAGATCATGTTACATCAGCGTAATATTGTAGTACATACCGATTAATGTTACATTAGCATAATTACTAATGGCTCGGACGTTACACTAGCTAGCTGCTAGCTGCTATCTGCTAACTGCCGCAGCCGCCTCGTTATTCGTTAATATAAAATCCATCACAACAATCCAGAACGCGCGGTGCTGTTACGTGTACGCAAATTGACGTGCTTGATGTGAACGAGCCTTTTGGGGGGCGTGGTTAAAGTTGCGCATGCGCTATGAGCACACATACGGGTACTTCTCAGGCATGACGGGTAATCTGTGACGTTTCACTCTCTCAAAAGTTGGGCCATTTTATCATCATGCGCCAATGAGCAACTCTCGTAGGAATGAATGAGGCCCCGCCTCCCACGCTGTATCCAGTTCTTATTATACATCCATGATTTTTCCACCCAGTTGAGATTTAACCACGCCCACTTCCGCATAACGAAAGCATCGACGCAGCGTCAGAGCAACCACCTTGTGTTTCCATGCCACAAAATATTGATCTGACAGCTACGGTTATGGCGGCAAATCTCTGTCATAAATCGCGAGGGCATATGAGATCCACGCGAGCACAAGTCAAGCAGCCGCGGACGTATATTATTTTCGCGAGCACTGAACGGCACTCGCGCGAGAGCAATATTGAAGCCTGCACATGCATCACATGCATCAATATTGCTCTCGTGCGAGTGCCGTTTTAGTGCTCGCGAAAATAATATACGTCCGCGGCTGCTTGACTTGTGCTCGTGTGGACCTCATATGCCCTCGCGATTTATGACAGAGATTTGCCGCCATATACAGTCGCTTCATAGAGCAAGTAAATTGATTAAAATAGCTTTTTTAATATGAAATAAGGTATTTCATAACACCTTCATGTAATTCTGAGGCTACTTCATATTTTTCTATATTCGATGCTTCCAGAATAAACTGTCATAAAAAGCCATGTCTGTCCTGCCTATAGACCTCTACAATATTCCCGGGCTGCGTAAAGTGTAGTTGCTTTAATTATGGAACAATAAGCAGCAAGCTAATTTTGTCTGTACTTAAAGTGGACCTATCATGCTATATTTGAAACATATATGGTAGGGCCATACCTATATAAAGTATATAAATATATATATTTTTTCAAAATACCAAACAGATCCTGCATTTTAGCCATGCCTCATTTCGCTCTATTTGTTCTTTCCAGCCCTGTTTTTGCAAGGGGCTGATTCTGTGAGCTGCAGCTGACCACGCCCCCCTGCAGGAGAGGGGAGTTGCCAGTTACTTTGGCATTAGGGCAGGGCAGCGCCATATAGACTGAGAGTTACGTCATCTCCGTTCACTCCAATGGACCACTTTTTTACAGCAATGGCGGATCGTGGAGCCTCTCAATCGTTCCCCGGAAGTTAGCGCCAAGGCTAGCAGAGCTGTAGAGTTGCAGCATAATAGACCGTTCGTGACGGACCTTTAAAGGTAAGAAGAAGTTTAAAGATTTATATTGCGGATATTATCAGTACATCTGATTCTAATTAACATGTGTATTAAAGGATGTCAGTGGATTATCCCTAAATTAGTAGATTTAGGGAATGTTTACAGATAACAGATTAAGCTAGCATACCGAATCAAGTTAGCAACACACGTTGAACAGCCTTTTAATTGTAAATTCCGTTCTCTTAATGTCATTTCGTCCAACGTTGTTGAATTAGAGAAGAGGGGCTTCTAAACTGGATTGTCTGCGGGGGGGGAGGGAGTTAAATATTAGATAAATATAACTTTGGTGCGTGTAAGAGTGAGTGTTTTTAGCAGAGCCATATTGTGTCCTTGTGATTATGTTGATTATTACCTGTCTGTATAATGTTGCAGCTCAGCTGATTTTCGATTGATGGCAAAGGGAGAGGGACTTAAGTGAGAGTGAAAACACAAGGTAAGTTTAATACTACTGTTTTATATAAGTAAACACCTTATCTCCCCAAGGCAATTTCCTATCCAATAGGTGTGCTATATAGGTGTGTATAACCCTTTCTCCTGTCTGTTACTCCCTCTTTCAGCACAAGAACCAGAGGGGGATTCAATGGAGCCTGAATACCTGCACTGAGACCCTCACCCTGCACCCTGAGTCTCAACTCTCAGTGTTTTTCAAGCCTTTCCCTGTTTTTTTGTATTAAACAAAACATCAAGCTTTCCCAATGGTGTGGTTTTCGTTTTGTGAAAAAGTGCAAATGCAGTGTTTGTATATAATTACATCACATATTTTTTTGCTGTTGGTCGTGAAATTGATCCTGCTGACTTGAGCCAGCCATTTTTTCCTCCGCTCTGTGTCAGTGGGGAAGCCGTACATTCGTACTCCTTTCTCTGAGCGATTTGAGCATCCCCAGGCAGCACAGCAAACCATGGTGGCGACTAGGAGGCAGCACAGCAAACCAGGACAACACAGAGGAAAATGCACCAACAAACTGCATGATATGCTATTCAATGTTTATTGAATTCCATGTATTTGCAATGGATGTTCCTAAAACAACACATTTAACATCATCATATGCTGCTAGTCCTGCTGCTGCTGCTAGTCCTTTGATAGTCACCTGTCGGTCTCCTGTCCTTTCTGAAAACCATAAAGATGACATTAGTCATTTAGATAACTTGTGTCCTCAATTACCAGGGGAGTACTGAAACGACCATGAATTTAAGAAAATGGTAGACATTAATCTAATCTGAATTTTAAAGCATTACTTTAGATCCCCTCCCGCTAAATATATCAATAAACATTAGAAAGTGATGCTCCTGACTACCATACAAGTTTAAGAAGATAATATTGGTTTGAAAGAATTCAAAGTTATAAATAAACAGCAACAGGCTCTTTAACCAAGGCACTGTTAGTAACATGTAAACTAGTTGTTCACACTAATCCTAATATTATCACTTAATATTAGCAAATTCTATTTTATTTTTTAAAACATATTGATGTAAATACATACACATATCGATTTGTTGTATAAATATTGCAAATCAAAACCTTTATTCACTAATAATTACCAAAAATCGTAGTTCTATCTCTTGTTATCAATGCATTCACATTGCCCGCCATGAACTTCCGGGGAACGATCCTCGTCTACATGAACCACGTGACGATAACCGTTTTTGGACTTCCGTTGTCGTAACTCTTCTATCTATATGGCGCTGGGGCAGGGATATCTAGATACTTTCCAAGGTTTGACATAATGAATTGTGCTACTTTTAAAGCAAGCAGCGATGTTTTCAAATCTGTGATCAAAAAGCTCCTCAAAAACACTATTGAAGCAGTTCCTGCCGTTGCTACGTTAGTTCAAACAGTAACAACGGACTATTTTTCTTAGCGGATGCATGTCAATTTAAATCAATACATACAACTATTTTTTAAATCAATAAAATCATTTTCTAAATCCATAAAAGCATTTCAATTAATATTGGGAGTCATGTCGTTACTTTGTTGAGAATGTGGCCATGTAATAAGCGGGATAATTTGCAGCGACGCGGTCATTATGGGGAAAAGAACACCGACAGGCTGATCAGGAGACCGACGCGAAGCGGAGGGATCTAGATCGGGATGAAGGTTTGCGGGACTAAGACGAGAGGATAGGTCGAGGAGGGGGATTATATAAATGGGAAACCTTCAGAGAATCAGCACTTTTGAAACAGGGCTGAAACAGAGGGGATTATGGGATGCTACAATGATCTGTTTGGTATTTCGAGCCGAACACTTCAGAGACATGTTTTATATCTGAGAGCTATAATATATTGATGAAAAAGAGTATAATAGGAGACCTTTACATAGAATACCATCAGTGGTGGCTGGTGGAAAATATTTTAGGTGGGGCTGTGGAAATGGTGACCAAACAATACAGAAGGTCCAGTTGTGATAGACACGGTTCGCCACTGAAATCAATCGATATACTTATCGGATATCCACAAACAAGCTTAGCTAACAAGCTGAGATTCCACATATTCTAGAAATATAAGTATCATCACGGTCGCGTTAACCGAATATATTCCGTCTATGACGGAATTCTTTTGACAATGACGGAAACATCTGAAAGCAGTCCGTCCGACGGATTAGAACAAACTCAGAACAGCGCCAACGTTTCCCCACAGCAGGGCTCCGGTGTTATGCCCTTATGTTGTTTCCAGACCTAACTATGCCGTACAAATCATTGAAATGTCTGGGAGTTTATGATTTACGCTGTGGCGCGCTCCCGCGAGGTGAAGTGGGCATGCACAACACGGCATAACACCGGCGCTAATCCCCCCCCCCCCCGTTGACAGTTCACGAGCGTGCTCTTCCGCCCCCCCCTGTCAGTTGTGTACAGACCGACGGGTAATAATGGATTTTGACGGAAATGTTACGATCCTGTCCGTCAGCGAAAAAGTCTAGCGCAACCTCTGTCACTGAGCGATCAGAACTTGCGATTAAAGTGAAATGTGTAAGAAGAAAGTGAATAATTTAGATTGAAATGAAATGTGTAAGAAGAAAGTGAAGAATTTAGATTGAAATGATACATGAACACTGGGGGCTTGAATGTGTGATGAGAGAAGAAAAGAAAGTAAAAAGGCTTGGAAAAGTAGCAGAATATTTGAACTGCAAACTTCTGAACTAAGTTGATGGCGAATGATCTGTCACCATGGCAACGGCATTTGATGACACCCCAAAATACGCTTAGATGCATTGATGGCTGCATTGTTACCAAACCTGTGAAGCCTTGGGCTGTTTGGAGTATTTTCACTGAAGTTATGAGAAAACCGTGTTTCCAGGCGAGCATTTTGTTGCCATGGTAACGGCAATTGAAGAAATCTCAAAACTGTCCCGAAGATGTCTTCAAGGCTGGACTGTTAGCACACTTGTGAAGTGTGTGCACTTTTTGAACATATCTCTAAAAGTAAGAATCAGATTTAAAAGTTGTTTCACACGAATAATGTCAGAAAGATTTGTAACATTTGAAAGTTGGAATGAGGTTTCTGAGTGAAAGTACTGTTAGCAGTTGAAGTTGCATGAAGATTTGTTGAAGTTGAAGAATTCCTCCATTACCTTCAATGTTAAAAATTAGATTTATTATGGGATGTATCTCTGGAATTATGAAAGTTATGAATGAGAAAAGTAATAGCCATCGATTCCCGACCGAGCTGAACGTTTTGATGTTTGAACGGAGTTTCTGCGATGTTCAATGCGTGAGGAGAAGAGGGCCAAAATACCGGCAGAATAATAATAATAACTAGAAAATGCATTTCCTGCAGAAAATGCGTGCGAATGCTGTAAACTGTGAACATTTATGGCTGAATTTAGCTGAAAATGCAGAAAAAGTATATGTTATTAGCTGAATGGTAGCTGCTTTTAGCAAAACAAATGCAGAAAAAGCTTAATATTTCAAAGAAAAGGTTTAAAAAAAGGTATAAACAACAACATGTATAGCCTTGATGTCCTGAAATAGCTGAATAATGTAATAGTTGAATGGTTTCTGCAGCTGAAAATAGGCTGAAGGAGTTAAATATCAGATATAAGTAGTAGTGAATGAATTTGTATTAAGATGAGAAAAGAATGTAAAAAGGCTTGGGAAAGCAAAAGAATATTTGAACTGCAAACTTTTGAACTAACTTGATGGTGAATGATCTGTCGCCATGGCAACGGCATTTGATGACACCCCATAATACGCTTAGATGTGTTGATGGCTGCATTGTTACCAAACCTGTGAAGTTTTGGGCCATTTCGAGTATTTTCACTGAAGTTATGAGAAAACCGTGTTTCATGGTGAGCATTGTGTTGCCATGGCAACGGCATTTGAAGAAATCTCAAAACTGTCCTGGAGATGTCTTCACGGCTGGACTGTTAGCACACATGTGAAGTTTGAGCACTCTTTGAACATTTGCATAGGAGTTATAGTGACATCATATTTTATGGCGAGTGGTCTGTCGCCATGGCAACGACATTTTATGACATTGACATTTTGACGAAGTTGAGTATCTGAAGTGTAATTTGTGTGTCGTTTCTGGTTAATAATGTGGCCTTTTTGGCAGTGTAACTAAAGGTGCTACTGTGAGGAAATATCTGCCTGAAATTACAATGGGCTTCAATGGAGGAATATTGAACGTTTTTGTCACTTCATGCCCTCAAGAGGCATTTTGTCTAATATTTTTTCTTATTTTATTTTTATTTTCCAACCTAGGAGAGGTTTTCCTACGTTTTCCATGAAAAAATATGTCTGAGGAGTATAGGGTTTGGGAAGTATGGCAAGTTTAAAACATTTTTGGGGGAGAATTTTGAGCTGTCCTGCACTCTGTTTTGAGATCAAAGCACTCTAGAGTTAACGAGCTGCTCCCATCCACTCTAATGTAAAAATCTGAAAAATGCCTCTCTACCAAGCTCCAAACTAAATTCAATATCTCAGAATGTTTAAAAGATATCAAAAGTAAAAGTCAAGTTTGAATAGCTGAAGGTCTTGTGGTCATTTGAAAGTTGGAATGAAGGGTCTGGCTGAAATTATGTGGAAGGAGATGCATTTGGCGCAAAGTGTAGGAAAACAGGATTTGAAGGCATCTCCCATTGACTTCAATGTTAAACAAATAGTTTAAAAAGCTGAATATTTCAAAAAGTATGAAATATTTTTGAAAAAGTTGAAGGTTTCTTATCAATTGCTGAAAAGGCTGAATAGTTTAATATTTGAATGGTTTCTGTAGCTGAAAGTAAGCTGAAGTTATGGAGAGCTAAAGTATTGGCTGATTTGAAGGCTCTTCCCATTGACTTCAATGTAAAAAAAAGACTTTAAAAAGCTGGATATTTCAAAAAGTATGAAATATTTTGAAAAAGTTGAAGGTTTCCCATCGATTCCTGAACAGGCTGAATAGTTTAATATTTGAATGGTTTCTGTAGCTGAACATAAACTGAAGTTATGGAGTGCCAAAGTATTGGCTGAAATAAGTTTAAGTTTAAGGGGAAGAATAAAGTTTTGAAGTACTATAGTGGAATGCTGTAAACAGCATTCGCACTAATAAGGGGAAGAACTAGAAAATGCATTTCCTGCAGAAAATGCGTGCGAATGCTGTAAACTGTGAACATTTATGGCTGAATTTAGCTGAAAATGCAGAAAAATCTGAATGTGTTATTAGCTGAATGGTAGCTGCTTTTAGCTAAAAAAATGTAGAAAAAGCTTAATATTTAAAGGAAAAGGTTTAAAAAAGGTATAAACAACAACATGTATAGCCTTGATGTCCTGAAATAGCTGAATAATGTAATAGTTGAATGGGTTATGCAGCTGAAAATAGGCTGAAGGAGTTAAATATCAGATGTAAGTAGTAGTGAATGAATTTGTATTAAGATGAGAAAAGAAAGTAAAAAGGCTTGGGAAAGCAGCAGAATATTTTGACTGTAAACTTTTGAACTAACTTGATGGTGAATTATCTGTCGCCATGGCAATGGCATTTGATGACACCCCATAATACGCTTAGATGTGTTGATGGCTGCATCGTTACCAAACCTGTGAAGTTTTGGGCCATTTCGAGTATTTTCACTGAAGCTATGAGAAAACCGTGTTTCATGGTGAGCATTGTGTTGCCATGGCAACATAATTTGAATACATCTCAAAACTGTCCCGTAGATATCTTCATGGCTGGACTGTTAGCACACATGTGAAGTTTGAGCACTTTTTGAACATTTTACATTACATTAGGAGGTTACATTACTCTCTCTCTCTTCTCTTGATCGCCCTCTCTCTCTTCTCTTGATCATTCATCATCGGTGTGTGTGTGTGTGTGTGTGTGTGTGTGTGTGTGTGTGTGTGTGTGTGTGTGTGTGTGTGTGAGAAAGAGAGAGTGTGTGTCTTTGTTTCAGAGAGAGTGTGTGTGTCTGTGTATGTGTGTCAGAGAGAGAGAGAGATAGAGTGTGTGTGTGTGTGTGTGTGTGTGTGTGTGAGAGAGAGAGAGAGAGAGAGAGTGTGTGTGAGAGAGAGAATGCTCTGATGATGTCACTCACGTGTGTGTGGCTCCAATCTGCGCAGCAACACCATGACAACCAAATGCAGCACTGAGTCCCATAAGAATGCATTGAGGATTATATCTGACAATTTTGCCACCTGTTCAAAAACTATGGCTCTCATCAAAAAATGAGCAGACCGTGAGCATCAGGGAACCCCAATGAACTGATATATGTATTTTTGGGGGTTTTGTGTGTACAATGTGGAGATGGGAGCAGTTTGTCTAAAGTGTACTTCTCTCTGCTCTGAAGAAAGATCCGGAACAATTTAACAAGGGAAACAATTGGGAGCTAGCTGGACTTTTTCTCTCTTCATGCCCTCAAGAGGCATTTTGTTTAATATGTTTTCTTAATGTTTTCTTATTTTCCAACCTAGGAGAGGTTTTCCTACGTTTTTCATGAAAAAATATGTCTGAGGAGTGTAGGGTTTGGGAAGTATGGCAAGTTTAAAACATTTTTGGGGGAGAATTTTGAGCTGTCCTGCACTCTGTTTTGAGATCAAAGCACTCTACAGTTAACGAGCTGCTCCATCCCCTCCAATGTAAACATCTGAAAAATGCCTCTCTAAACAGCATTCGCACTAATACAAATGTGTCCGTCGAAGAACACTTAGTAAATAAAAGGAAGTCCTCTGTCCCTGAAAAATAAGGCACATAGCAAAAAAGCCTTTACATATGGATTAGCATGTGGCAGTTAAACAGGATATCTGCTGACCTTGGCAGGGTGCTGCTGCTGAAGGTCATCATGTTGTCGGTGGGGCCCATGGGGCTGGACGGGGTGATCACCTCCACGTCAGCACTGGCTCGCTTCATATTCATAGACGGCTCTCGGTAGGAGGCGCTCCGAGTCAGGATGTGCTCTGGTTGGTTGAGGGACAAAGTGTGGGAGGATGTCCTCGTGATGATGGGCTCTGGTTGGCTGGGAGCCAGGGTGTGGTGACCTGTAAGTGGAGAACAAGGAGAGTCACACTCCTAATGTCAAGGTTAAAAGGGGATTATTTTAAATGAATGTTCTCATCATTAAAAACATTTGATTGACCTTTTATCTATCTATTAGGGCTATTTTATTATGTTTTACAGAGTTTTTTCATCTTGAACACCAATCGAGGGTTCTCGCTCTTACACATTCTGAAGGAGTTTCACCGCTCAGTCAGATAGCCGTAACGTGATAAGGAAGATAAGCTTATGGAGATACATGTACAACACTTGCCAACAGTAACATCCAGGGTATACCCAGATGATCAGCTTAAACAATTGGGCTGTTCTGCCTTTGTTATGACCAAAAACAAGCTTCTCCTCTAACGTCCACTCTGTTCTGAATGAAAGCAAAGAAAAAATAACCTGGTGCTTAAAGAAAAACTGAATATGAGGAAGAGACAATTGACAAGCTATGGTCTGCTTCCTGTTCCTTATGCGTGCACGTGTCTGTTCTTTGGTGTCATAAAGAGCTCATGGAGACATGTAGACTGCTATGATCCACATGTAGAGCATGTTTCTGCGGTAGCACTCCTGATGGCTTTTGTTTGTACAACTGGTCTTTCCTAGCAGACTGAGCACTTTGCCCTATATTCCTCTTCCACAGAATAGATCTAGGCTACTCGCCATGTCATCAGGTTTTTCTACTTGGCCTCCTTCATCTCATTGGCTTCCTCTTCTTTCTGCACTGTTAATAAAACCTTTAGCTTTCATTTATTATGATTTATTATTAATGGCATATGTTGTATTCTACTCATCCCGACAATATATCTGTAATGCTGAGAGAAACCTGTCAGGCAGGGTGTTACCTTGGTGGCTGTTGCTATGTGCTGATTGGCTGACATTTGGTAAGGAGGAGAGGGGGGGCTCTCTGAGGGCCGGGGTAGGTGCTCGACTTCTAGACCGATCCTCACTCGGCTGGAAATTCCCCACAGCATACACACCCTGCATACAAGTACACACAGAGGAGAATGCAGCAGAGAGGTTAGCACAACGAGTGATGTTGTGACCGATGTATAACCACACCACACAGATCGTGCTGGCAGACTTTATTCAGTCAAGGAATTTAAATCAAATCAAAACTGGTTTGATAGACGGTGGCATTACAGTACAGAGCTGTAGTGAGACTTGGAGAAAGTGAGCTGCAGAACACGTTTGGCTTCCACTCAACTCCATCACCTGACTAGAGAAGATTTTTTTTAAAAACACAAACTTTTTGTGTTTATCAAAAGTGAAACTGGTAATTAACACAGGGACACAGGATCCAACATATTGGATTGGCAACGTGTGTCTTGGTTCAGACATGGGAAAACTCCCCCATTCACAGTTTGTTTTCCTACCTGTCACTATCATTACTTAGGCAAGGGATATATAATAAAAAGACAGTTAGCTAAGATTATTTTCAAATTGATTGTTAGCTAATATTATTAGTAGTGCTGTGCAACTGACATTACCTGGTCAGTGCAATGACTTTTGTTTTTACATGTGTTACCGTTACAATTGAAGTGGTACTGGCCTCATGTGTTGTGAATGGATCAAGACCTTCCTACATCTACAACATGGTTAAACCATACACTTCAGCCAATCAGCCAATCAGCCAATCAGCTAACCGGCTCGCTGCGTCCTCGCTTCTGCTTCACGTTTAGTTGGACCCAGGTAACAGCTGTTTGCTCTCCTGGCTCTCAAATGATTTATTGAGCTCTACATTGACATCAGGACGGCAGAAAGTCAACACATTTCCAACGCAGACTTGAAACCAACCCGTTTCCACTGCACCACGGCCAATGTGACCAACATATATACTTGCAGGATTCTTGCTGTTCTGTGTTTGTATCTTTATGGTTTATTGCACTTATTGTAAGTCGCTCTAGATAAAAGCATCAGCTAAATTAAAAGTAATTTATAGTTTTTACAAAAGCACACACATCAAGACAAGAGATGCCAGGTGCTGTGAAGAAGAACATGTGAAAGTACGGAAACATATGAATCCGTGGGTGTTGCTCCCGATAAAATGTAATGAATTAACAGATGGTGGAATGAGCTCCCATTGACATCAGGACAGCAGAGAGCTCACACACCTTCCGGACTGAAGACCCATCTCTTTCGACTCCACTTCGAGCAATAGAACTACTAACAAATAACTACTAACAAAGCACTTATATACTAACAAAGGACTGGCTTATCTAAAGCCAGTTGAGTAGCACTTGAAATGTTTTAGCTCTATGAAACCTGACGTACTCATGATTCTGTTTTCTTCAAGTTGTTATCTTCTTGGTCGAACGCACTTCGTCGCTTTGGATAAAAGCGTCAGCTCAAAGCAATGGCATGTAATATCCACCAGAGCTTCAAACTGAAGGAGGCTGCAGTCTTTTCAGTTGGACTCTGATGATCAATGATACGATGTCAAACAAAGAACCCTAACATAGCCCGGTGCAGCCTGCACTGTGCACACTACTGTCTGCAGAGAGATCCTTTCTCCAGGTCAACAGTACATTACACCGAGGTGCGCTGCCTTTGCATAAACCATGGCTATCAAAGCATTGTCCTTTGTTCCAGCTGAGCTCACAACGTGCACAGACTTCCACTCTTTCTGCCAAGGGGAGAGAACATGGATATTTAGCAATCAGTGCCAACAGTTTAAATGAACTTTAATATTCAAGTTGTATAAATGGTATTTATATTTTATAGATCTGTATTTTCATCTGTTGTATAATTGTTAGTGTGATAGACACAAAGTCATGTTTTAAGTGTTTTTTGATTGTCAAGTGTGTACGTATCCAAGGACTGCAGCTAGAAGGCACGGCAAGGACATTTTATTCATATAGTACCTTTCAGTACGCGACAATTCAAAGTGCTTTACTAAATAAAAACAAAAGACATAAAGAATAAATACAGCATAAACACATTAATAAATGGCATTTAAAAACAGGCATAACAAAGCAAAGATAATGAAATCAAATAAATACGCTAAAATCTGGCATCTTCTCTTTTTGAGATGAATGTATTTTATATTTTATGCATGGTCCTTGTTGAATAAAAACCTAATAAATAAATAGAAATGTAGTATCAGGGAACTCCGCTGGTAAAATGCTTTAATTGAAGTTACTGATTCTGCATCAGCTGAGACCATATTCCAGAGCAGAGGAGGAGAAGGCATAACAACAAATATGTAGGCAGCTGAACAGGGCTGTGTGTGTGTGTGTGTGTGTGTGTGTGTGTGTGTGTGTGTGTGTGTGTGTGTGTGTGTGTGTGTGTGTGTGTGTGTGTGTGTGTGTGTGTGTGTGTGTGTGTGTGTGTGTGTGTGTGTGTGTGTGTGTGTGTGTGTGTGTGTGTGTGTGTGTGTGTGTGTGTGTGTGTGTGTGTGTGTGTGTGTGTGTGTGTGTGCGTGTGTGTGTGTGTGTGTGTGTGTACTGGACATTTATCTGAGTGTGTGTGGGCTGTAGGGTGAAGGTGAGTGGGAGACATCAGATATTCTGAGCCAACATCCACCGGTTTGAGTTGAACATCCATGTCTACTTTCAGCACAGAGTTGTACTAAATAATACACTGAAATAATACAGAATTCATTTTTCTTCAACTGGTTTGTACTGGGTTTTTTCTTCTGATGCTGCATATGCTGATCAGTCTGTAAAGCCTATTGAGGAACATGTGTAATTTGTTTAATTGGGCGATACTAATACATCTTGATTGATGACTAAAGCACATACTGTCAGTACTGACACAAACCTCAGCCGATCAGTCTCATATTTAATTTCTTTCTGGTCAAATTCACACATATAAGCACATGCCGTGCGTCTTCTTTGGATCTGCGTTTCTGCAGAAATAACTGGTCCGCCTGGCCCGGTGTCTGTATCAGCACAACTTGCTAAACAAACAGTTAAATAACCATCTTAATGTCAGCATCTACTGTCATTCAGCAAACACGTGTTCAATAAAAGAGCCTGGCTCAAGTATTATTTCAAAGTAGCCCTATTATGCTTTTGGGGTTTTTCCCCTTTCCTGAAGAGTGTTATGACATCACTATGCAACACTAGTGCTTCTAATGGCTATAGCGCTCCAAGATGGCCAGGATGGCCGTCCAGGAAGCCAGCCGCCTCTGGCTTCCCTTGGCATGGCCCTGACTAATCACAGGTTGGCAGGGGCATCACGTGGGCCTCATCTGATTGGTCAATCCCTCCATTTTTTTCACCAAGGGAAGCCAATTTCGGCTGGCCTCCTCTCGCAACAGAGAGTGCAATCTACTGTTTCACCATAACATCTAGAGGGGCGCTGTTGCACTATTTGTAAAATACTCAATGAGAATGGGGGAGAGACGGGCCGGCAGCAACACACAACAAAGAATTTCCGAAACTAAACGAAGTGTTTTTATTTATTTATTACAATTATAACTACAATCCGAAAAAACAGGGGAAGCCTGGCTTCCCTTGGCCTCAAGGAGAAAACGCCACTGGATATGTTTCGATTCACTGTCGGGTCACTCATTACTGGATCCGCGAGCTGCATGATACTGGCATAATAGATTGCCCGATCGGGCAACCAGCAGGTGAGGCTTCATTGCCCGAGCTAAATACTAGATGGCCCCGGGCCATCGGGCAGTCGTTAATGTCGAGCCCTGCATTAGTTATTTATATTTTGCCATCACTTAATTATACGTTTAATACATGTAAGTCAAGCTAAGGTACATGTGATGGTAGCTAGTTAGTGCTCGTACCTGTGAGGCCTCCTCCAAACAGCATAATAACCAGACTGTATCATTAAAGCTAAGTACCAGTTCTAGATCCTTGACTTTAGACAAACAATTCAAAAGACAACATGCATTTAAAGACCAATCTTTATTTGAAGGTGCCTCTTAACCTGAGATATTAGTTATACAGTAATAGTATTGACAATCTAAAAAAAAAGAGCAACTCAACGGTTCACTTTTATATTTCTTATTGTCTAAAGCATTTATTATTTTCATTTTCCCCTCTCATATTCAGTGTGGACGGATTGAGACAGCGTGGTGTCCAGAGGGCTGCAGAGACTTCAGGGAGAAACCTCCGTGTGATGGACGTCCTGTCTGTTGGTTTGGAGATGACTGAGGGTCTTTCCTCAGCGAGGAGGACCAGGGCTGATGAAGGAGGACCAGGCCTGATGGAGGAGCCCATGCTGGGCAAAGCTGATACCAGCTGCACAGGCCTAGTCTGTCACTTTATTTGACTACATGTGTTTACTTATACATTTAATGGGTTTACACCTTCTGTCCATATGTGCTTTTTATTTAAAACATTTGATTAACTTTTGGTTCACATTTCAATAAATTGTATTTGTATTTGCACTCCTTTTGTCCATTATTCTTACTGAAAATGTTAGATTACACATTCACATCTGACTGAAGATTGGCCCCATTTATTTGTGACGTTGCAAACTCTGCGGAACAAAGCACAAGTGATGTGAAGCTCATAAAGCGAGGCAAATATAAATAATCAGCTGATGGAGTGTAGATGTGGAAATAGATGCATCCCATCAGCTGACTATGTTTTTCGCCACACTTTATAAGCCTGACTATAACCACCCCTTCTCTGAGGTGCAGGCAGCATCACAAACAAATGATGGTCCTGATAGACTACAAAAATATTCGGTGTGCAGATCTTTGTTTTCACAATAAAAGTAGTTTCTTAGTGAATGTCCTGTACTGGTCTTAGAATCTCATAACATCAGTTTTTAATGTTCCTCTTGGATGTTCTTCTTGACCCTCAGAGAATGTGAGGGTCTTGTCTTGCAGGCATGTCCTTTCCTAACAAAAATTCGGAGTTGGCCTCAGAATAGACAGGAAACTATTCTTTTACCGTTCTGTTTTAATTTCACAATAAAGTTAGTAGTAATATTTAGTTTTGATATTATTGTTTTTTTATTAACTACTAGACCGCTGGGTCATGTTAAGACCATCTTTTCTGTGTTGCTGTGGGTTTTTTCCATCGCTTTTTCCGTCGTAAACTAAACCGGAAACAGCAGTATATTTTATTTTGTTAACACTGTAAACTTGACAGCTTTTTAACCCGCACCTCCTAATGGTTAAAGCACGTTATTACACGTTTAGAGTAATTGCAATGCAGGTAGATTGTGTTGCTTTTTAATGACTGTTTAAAATGCCTTTTTCTTAATGTCTTTCATTTTTGTAAAGCACTTTGTAATGTGTTATATTTGATGAAAACATTTAAATATTAAGAGTACATACAAAATAGTGGGAAAGTAGAAGGTCAATGATATACATATAGAATAGAAAATATCAAGAAGATACTGTAAGTGATCTCTACAATAAAACAGTTTAGTGCCTGATAGGAGGATGTGAAAAACAGACAAACTACTAAGGCTTTATTTAAACATTAAAGAATAATTTAGGTTAAGGTCTTCTTTTAAATAAGAAAAAAACTTTGGGGGTATCTACAGATAAATATTAAGCCTGACAAAGTACTTAACGTCTAATATATTGCTTTCCTGCAATGTTAACTATGTTGAAGCACTTATTTTAACTGATATTATACACATTAATTATACTCTTATGTATGTAGATAGAATAAGAAATGTGCAGAATATGGCATTAATAGTGGAGGTATACACACATATTGATAGATGTCTTGTAATGCACTGTTGAGGAACCTGTGACCCAAGATTTTCATTATTCATATGTCAATAAATCTTAAAAAATCTTGAAAGGGATGTTCAAAATAGCAATTATATACAGTTTTTAATTAACTATTTGTAGAGAATATCGAGTAATGAATATACTTTATAGAGATCTGCAGATAAATGTTTAGTCTTCTCAAGCACCAACTATCAAATATCTCTCCTGATTGTTGGCACTTGATACTCACCTTCCCTGAATTGTACTCAGGTGTAACTAAAGTCTGATTAAAGGGTTGTTTATATTTCACATCATTAATCAGAATCTGCAAAGTAACTCAAATAAATGTAGTGGAGTAAAAATACCAGGTTAGCCTTAAAGGTGACATGTCATGCTTTTCCGGTTATTACCCGTCCCCTTGTGTGTTATGAAGGTTTTTATGCATGTAAACGGTCTGCAGAGTCAAAACCCTCAAAGTACACCATGTAGTGAGTAAAACTCTAACACAGAAAATACCTCCCCAAAACGCCTCATTGGAGATACGTCACTGTCCATTTGATTCTTCCGGGTACATCATGATGTCATGTCGTCCCCGGAACGAAATGGACCAATCCGTGGAGCCGTTACGTTACGTCCACGGAGCCGTTACGTTAAGCCCCCGCTGATTGGTCCAAATTGACCAATCCACGGACTTCCTCACACACTCAGTGCAGGCAGCTCTGCTGATTTCTCCTCCCTGGCTGCAGGCTGATAACAGACAGTTGGGATCGCGGCGAAATTCTCTCTGCAGACCCATTCTCACAGCATTTATCAACCTTTTTCTTACTCAATATCAAGCCACACTTATTGTTTTTAATTCGGCTGTGACTTTGTGTGTGCTCAGGGTGAGTTTGGCTGTGTTTCGCTGTGTATCGCTAAACAAGGAAATCACACCTCCACGGAGCTCAGCGCGATTCATAACGTCCCGACTGGTCCCGACCAATCGGAGCACACTGGGCTCACAGGGAGGGGGGGCAAGAGCTGCAACGAGCCGTTTAGTGGAGAGAGTGAATACTGCTGAATACACATACTATACAGAGATGCTGTATGAGAAACCAATGTGATTTTGGAACATTGAACAATGTAAATATATTCTAGTATACCTCAACAATGGAATTATGATCAGTGGAAATGGCCAAGACATGTGACCTTTAAAGAAAGCCCTCAGGATTATAAAAGACCCCATCACCCCAGCCACAAACTGTTCTGTCTGCTGCCATCTGGCACAACAGCCGCATTCTCGGAGAGGATGTGGCTGTTGTTGTGGAGGACTACAAGTACCTGATGGGAGTGCACTTAGACAATGGGCTGAACTGGAGGATCAACACTGACGCTGTGTACAAGAAGGGGATGAGCAGACTCTATTTTCTGAGGAAGCTGAGATCTTTCCATGTGTGCAGCAAGATGCTGGAGATCTTCTAGTCTGTTGTGGCCAGTGCACTCTTCTTTGCTGCGGTCTGCTGGGGGGGGCAGCATCAGAGCCGGTGACACCAGCAGGATCAATAAACTGATCAGGAAAGCTGGGTCTGTCATCGGCATCAAGCTGGACCCCTTTGAAGCTGTGGTGGAGAGGAGGACACTGAACAGGCTGTTGTCCATGATGGATAACCCCACCCATCCTCTCCACCTGCAGCTGGACAGACAACGGAGCTCCTTCTCCAACTGCTGCAGCTCCGCTGTCACAAGGACCGATACAGGGGGGAGACGTTCGATTCCTGTTTTGAATAGTGTGGCGTCGATGGGTTTAATTCCATTTCAAAATGCTGTTTGACGCTCGGCGTAAACTTCGCGCACTGCCACTCCAACATCCAATCACAGAGCTTGAGGACAAATCACGGGGTTTGTTAAGCAAAGCACATGGTGTAGTCCCAAACGATAGCTGAGGATTCTGGGTAGTGTAGTGTCTTCTGCCATCCTAAACTCTGAACAAATATTTGTTTCTCCGAATCGAAGGGGAAAATTACAAAAGCATTACACAATTTAAACCAATCAATGTTGTGTAATCAACAAGGATAATCTGGTGTTTTTGAGTTGATGAGTAGTGCAGATATCACTGTCAAATCAATCGACAGTACCCCTGCGAGATGGAGTTCATGACTTTATGAGCTGTTCATGAGGACTCATGAAACATTCATGAACAACTCATTATATGTTCACTTGTCATGTTCATGAACCAAAATTCTTAAAATGCTCATGAACCATTTTAACGAGCAGTTCATGAAATCTTTATGAACATTGTTCATTCATATAAAGTTCCTGTTTTGCTCATGACAGACTTTTATGAGCAATTTATGAACTTATCATGATCCAGCCAATCACAAAATTATAATTAAAACCCCAAAAAGTTTGCATGAGCATTTCATGAACTTTTCATGACTATGAGCATTTCATGAATTTTGGATGATTGTGGCAAGTTCAGAATATTTTTGAATATTCATGAGCATTTTATGAACTTTTGATGATCAGTGTGATGATTTTAAAGACCTCTTGAATATTCATCTACTATTTGAACATGTCTTTATTTTTAAAAACGTTTAATCTTAAAACAAAACAATAGTGAATTTGAAACTGAACATTATCTGTATTTATTTTGGTGACATTCATATCATTTTATGGTTTATCTGTACTGTTTGAGAAGCAGTACGAGTAAGTAGCGCCAAGGTGGAACCTTTGGCAGGTGAGCGGTGACATCTGGGTTATCTTAGGGGGGACACTTCCGCCCCCTCCTCAGAAGCAATCCAGACGATCAACCAGATCCTGTGTATAATTATTGCTGCTTACTTTTCTGTTTTCTACAGGTCAGTACATGATGAAAATGATCGATGTTAACTTGTGTGAATTAGATATGATGTTGGAGATGTTTAGGAGAGTGTGTCAGAAAGTTTTGAGCATGTTTGACATAGTAACCGTATTTTAAAAATACTAAACTGTCGGCAACAATAGATGCCATTTTCGCGGGCTTCAGCCGCGCCTGGGTAAATGTGACCTGAGCGAAGGCTCGCAGGCAGGTTAGCTGCTGCGCCAACACACTCTCACTCCCTAAGCGTCCAATAGCGACGTTTGGTCAGTGTCCGTGGCATCCAATTGTGACGCTCCTAGGCTCCTTCAGCGTCATAAAGGGACGCAAATAGCTTTCAACTGATTGCAATGTATTCCCATCTGCGTCGGGATTTGACGCTCATGGAAGCACGGCATTCGTTTATGTCGGCTGCCCTTAAAGGCAATGTGAGCGTCCATTCCCATTGGATAACGGAGAATTGTACACCCGGAAGTAAGTATTCCTCTTACTGTCGATTGATTTTACAGTGATATCTGCACTACTCATCGACTAAAAAACACCACATTGTCCTTGTTAATTACACAACATTGATTGGTTTAAATTGTGTGCAATGCTTTTGTATTTGTCCCCTTCGATTCGGAGAAACAAATATTTTTTCTGAGTAAAGGATGGCAGAAGACACTACACTACCCAGAATCACTACTACACTACCCAGAATCCCCAGCTATCGTTTGGACTACACCATGTGCTCTGTTTGACAAACCCCGTTTTTTTCACCATTCATTCCGATGGCTGGCATCTATGTCACGTGATCTTCAAATTTCTCCCTGCAGAAAAAGAAAACATGGCCGAACTTCGTTTTATTCTCGGTGGAAAATGCCTATTTTAAAGTTAGTTTGGCCTTAAAAATGCGTTTTGATGTCATTTGATGCGAGAAATATGAGTTGTTATTTCAGATTATGTGTGCAGTGGATGTACATGATCTTTAGTTTGCTAGTTATTAGGAAGATTACTTCAGGAAATCGCGACGTTTTCATTGTTACCAAGGTGGTTGCTAGGGACTCTGCTATCGATATTATTTCTGTTATGTTGTGTAACTGTTTAATGGTGTTATCTTTATTGCTACCCACTTCCCCGTCAATGTATAGTGTTGGTCCACAGCCTAAACATATTAGTTTCATATTAGTAACAAAATCCGCATCTAAAGATAGCCTACGTTATTTCCCCCTGTGCAATTCCAGTCTCACATCTCACAGCACATCGTCATTAACAAATACCGGAAACAGACCGAAAACATTTAAAAAAATAATAATAATACTTTATTCCGAGTGTGCTTGCTTTTCTCTTTGAAAGTCATCACATAACGGCATTGTAATACACGGTTCGGCTGCATTACATATTACATATCTGCCGTAGTTCTCTATTTATAGAGCCCTGATGAGAAGACCTCTAGACAAACATGAGGAACTGAAAACGTGACGTGGATCATAAATATATCAGCCATTAAACAACATCTTACATTTCTTTTCACACAATACGTCTCCTTGCAGTATCAACACTAATTCGGCACACTTTTATATTTGATCCAATTGGTAGATAGGCTGTATTTACACCATAAAGGTGCACAGCTGATATAAAGGGACACCTGGTGGTTAAAGCATGTTATTGAATTTAATTATTTTTATTATTAGATATGAATACGATCCCTATAAAGTATATTCATTACTCGTTATTCTCTACTAATAGTTAATTAAAGACTGTATATAATGACTATTTTGCACATCCCTTTCAAGATTTTCTAAGGTTTATTGACATATCATATAGGCCTACACAACTGTGGTGTAGTTCTGCACTGAATGAAAAACTTGGGTTGCAGGTTCCTCAACAGTGCATTACAAGACATCTATCAATATTTGTGCATACCTCCAGCAATGTTAACTATGTTGAAGCACTTATTTTAACTGATATTATACATAATGTATTATACTCTTATAAGATCTATGTAGATATTTCATCTCCGGCCTTGTCAGGTATTGAACAATCAATAAATAAAGAACACATAATTGTTGAATATAAAACACAGAATTTGTGTGATTATACTAAATGATTTTCAAATAAACACAACTGCATATTTAACTGTTACACATGCTGATGTAACGCACATGTTCCAACTTGGGATCAATAAAGTATATCTTATCTTAAGCTGATCGATGGCTACTGCCATATTTGCAAAATGTGCCTCTGAACCTTGACAAGTGCATGTTTCAGGCTTATCAATTAATGTAATGTAATGTAATCAATTAACGACAGGGGTCACAAACATAAGACGAGCTGTTAAATAAAGCTCTTCTGACCTTAGCTGTCGTGTGGGTATATATATTAATGCTGCCCATAATGGGCACAAGCCATTTTCACCCATTTATTAATTATATGTTTTAAATGTGAGTGTTTCCTGTCCCCTAAACCTCCAGGGATGTACACAGTTTAGTACTGGCAACTTCTTATTATGGGAAATACAAAAACGTCTTTTAAAACTACAACTCCCAGTAGAGACGTGCCATAGAGAACATGTTGCGAAACAGAATAGCCAGCATGTGTAGTTCTGGGGACGGGGTGGGGGAGGGGGGACGCGGTGGACCCGTTCAAATCCAGTTTTGGACAGTCTGCCGTGGTTCCATCCCATTTCAAGTGCTGTTCGAGAATCGGCTTAACCCTCGGAGCACACTCTCCAATCACAGAGCTTGAGGACTATCACGGGGTTTGTCAAACAGAGCACATGGTGTAGTCCAAACGATAGCTGGGGATTCTGGGTAGTGTAGTGTCTTCTGCCATCCTTTACTCAGAACAAATATTTGTTTCTCCAAATCGAAGGGGAAAAATACAAAAGCATTGAACACAATTTAAACCAATCAATGTTGTGTAATTAACAAGGATAATCTGGTGGTTTTTAGTCGATGAGTAGTGCAGATATCACTGTAAAATCAATCGACAGTAAGAGGAATACTTACATCCGGGTGTACAATTCTCCGTTATCCAATGGGAATGGACGCTCACATTGCCTTTAAGGGCAGCCGACACAAACGAATGCCGTGCTTCCATGAGCGTCAAATCCCGCCGCAGATGGGAATACATTGCAATCAGTTGAAAGCTATTTGCGTCCCTTTATGACGCTGAAGGAGCCTAGGAGCGTCACAACTGCACGCCACGGACACTGACCAAACGTCGCTATTGGACGCTTAGGGAGTGAGAGTGTGTTGGCTGCGCACGGGTAATATGTTTTGTTTACCTGAGTGAAGTCTTGCAGGCACATTGCCTTGTTTTTTGTTTATTAACATTGACAGTGTATTTTTGTGATCTCCATAATATGTTATATTTGGTAAAGATAGATATATTGATAGAAAGTATTATTTGATAGCGTTATGTGTTTATAGATAACAACCTGTCCTTCACTGCAAACATCGCTGCTACAACCCGCTGCTGCAGATACACGCTTTACAACATCAGGAGGATACGTCCCCAGCTGACCCAGAAAACCACGCAGGTTCTGGTCCAGGCTCTCGTCATCTCACGCCTAGACTACTGCAACTGCTGGTCTACCTGCATGTGCCATCCGACCTCTGCAGCTCATCCAGAATGCAGCTGCTCGTCTGGTCTTCAACCTTCCTACATTTTCCCACACCACTCCGCTCCTCCGCTCCCTCCACTGGCTTCCGGTAACTGCTAGAATCCACTTCAAGACAATGGTACTTAAGTACCGTGCTGCGAATGGATCTGGCCCTTCCTACATCCAGGACATGGTTAAACCGTACACCCCAACACGTGCACTCCGCTCTGCATCAGCCAAACGGCTCGCTGCACCCTCGCTGCGAGGGGGACCCAAGTTCCCATCAGCAAAAACACGTGGGTTTGCTATCCTGGCTCCATTGACATTGACATCAGGACAGCAGAAAGCTTACACACCTTCTGGCGCAGACTGAAAACTCATCTCTTTCGACTCCACTTCGAGCGATAGAACTATTAACAAAGCACTTATATACTAATAAAGGGCTGGCTTATCTAAAGCCAGCTGAGTAGCACTTGAAATGTTTTAGCTCTATGAAACCTGATGTACTTATATGATTCTGTTTTCTTCAAGTTTGTATTTTGTTGGTCGAACGCACTTATTGTAAGTCGCTTTGGATAAAAGCGTCAGCTAAATGCAATGTAATGTAATAATTTATATTGACTATGTTGAATTTCTCCTTGAGATACAGTAATTGACTGTGACAGACGGATAACTTAAATGGAGAAATGTGATGTTTGTAAAGTACAGCTATTTGAATGTAACAAGCTTTTGGGACCCGTAACACATTTTTTTGTGCAGCTGAGTATCAAGAACTGCTTCAAATAGTGATAGGATTAATTGTAGTGCTCCACCTGTATACATGTATGTTTGTATGTTAATTTGAGTACAGTTCCATTGTGATTGACATAATTGTTGTTTTCTATGGTTGCCAATTGACCCACAGTCGATGGTTCATGAACAGTTCATGTACATGAACAGTTCATAGCCAGCCATTGAATTATATTCAGTGACTGGGTATGAACTGTTCATGAAGTTGTTATGAACAGTTCTTGATATGTTCTTGGTTGAAAACTGAATATCCCTACACACTCACTGAAAACTCCATGTCATGAATTGTTCATGAACCTGCCTAAAACCATATTCCATGAATTGTTCAGGAGTAGTTCATGAACTGCCCTAGTGCCATTTAATGTTCATGACCATTTCATGAACAGTTCATCAACTTTGTTATGAGCTGTTTATGAGCTGTTCATGAATATGGTTCACTGATATGTCACTATCATCTCACTGGGGAAAGGAGAATACTTACTTCTGGTGTAAAATCCTCCGTTATCCAATGGGAATGGACGTAAATAATGCACCATAATACATTCTGACGAAAAATACAAATGATTGTGAATACAAATAAAATAAAAGAAGCCTCCCGCGAGTTACTACAAGCTATAAAGTAGATTTTAAAAACGTTTTATAGAATAAAAGTCATCTTATAACTTTGCGTGTTTGCTGTTTACTCGTTACTTTACTTGACATCCTCCCTCTGGATTCGGAGGTCCTCCTTAGCTATTAGCTTCACGTTAGCATGTTGTCTTTGCAGGTGTTTGTTGAGGTTTGACGTGGTGTTCACAGCAGTGGATAACAGCTTCTGGCCTGGACACAGTTTGCACCTCACCGTCACATTCCTGTCCTTTCTTCAGACGAACTCAAAATAATGGGCATACCTCCACCCCTCGAAAGTTATCGCTGTTGACTCAGCCATGTTTATGCACGTGGACGTGCAAATCGCGCAACTGTTACGTACATATAAACCTGCGGCGGAAATCCCTCTTGTCTGTCAAAGAGAGACTTTGTAACGCGTTACACCCAACTCTGCTCGGTACCCATCCCTACTCTACATACTGATATGAAGCTGAACATTTGCAGAATATGTCCTCTTTGATTCTATTCACATATGTACCACTCTTCTCACCTGACGCTGTCGTGTTTCTCATGAATAATAAATGAACAAAAAGAGAAAAGCAGTCCAGCAAGAGTGTCTACCTCCAGAGCAACTTCCACACGAAATGAGCAATGAGAAAAGGTTACAAAGTTATGTTGCTATGGATGCAGTTTCAATCCTCACATTTAATTAGCGATGATCATTTATAGTGCAACATCCCTCTGTGTCTTCACTATGACACGGCTACTCATATTTAGTTCAGAGCACAATGGCTCTTCATGACCTTCATTATCTGCTAAGTTATGAGATGCTTCCGCCTTGTTGGCAATCTCAACGCAGTGGAAATGTGTATATGTAAGAGTCGCTGTAAATGTTCTGCTATTTAAGCTACACAAAAAACTTCCAACGAAACATCCTGTGAGGGTGTTACCAGATAAACGGCGATGGCAGCTCCCAGCAGCCAGCCGCAGTACACGTCCACAGGATGGTTCCTGAACTGGATGATCCTGGTGAGGCCGGCCAGGATGGCGAGCATGATGAAGGAGAAGACAAGCAGAGGCTTCAGCAGCTTGGCCGAGTCCGTCAACACCGCGTTGAAGTACATCTGAAACACACAACCATCCCTCTGTTAAAGCTGATATAAGAAATGTAATCCTACACCTGTGATAGTCTGCTGGGAATGCTATTTTTCTTCATTCACATTTATTTAGATTTCTAAATATGTGGAAAAGACCTGTCTGCACCTTCTGTGGCCAGATATTGAGAGAGTGTATAATAAGCACTTACTGAGATGTAGACCGCAGCGAAAGCAGCCAGAGTTGCATGCTGGGAGGGGAATGACTTCCTTTAAAAAAATTAAAAAAACAGACACAATTATCATATTCAGACAGCTAAGGTCCATGTGAATATTCATCTGAAACATGGAGGTGACTTTCAAAGAAACGTGTGTGTGTGTGTGTGTGTGTGTGTGTGTGTGTGTGTGTGTGTGTGTGTGTGTGTGTGTGTGTGTGTGTGTGTGTGTGTGTGTGTGTGTGTGTGTGTGTGTGTGCCCTAGCAGGTGGTGTTTAATAGATGCAGTATCTGAAGGGTAAAAGGAGGGAAACAACTCTAATGTGTGTGTTTAGCTAAGATATACAAAAAGTTGTATAGGTCATGCTGATACTGCAGTGTATGTCAATAACCATTTCTAGTTTGGTGCACTCAAGCTCTGTGCAGTAAAGATTAGTATTGGGCATAACAAAGTAAATTAATGTGGCAGTGCTTAACTTTGTAACAAAACCCTAAGCAAAACAAAACAATTGTGCTTAAAGTACCTGAGATATATTGTGCTGTTTTCACCGTGGTGTGAATTGGTATTAAGAAAGATGGAATTTCACTTTATTGGCATTGAACTCTAAATGTGAGTTTATGACGTCTCTTGTCCCCACAGTTTAGTGAGAGGAGAGCAGGCTTTTAGTCGAAGCATCATTCCTTTAGCACAGTGTTTCAAAAGCACTTGAGAGACTGTTAATGAGTGTTAGCATTGTGGAGCTGCTACAAATAATGGTTTAACTGTAGATCCCCGTGCAGTATCTGTTGCTAGATATAGCGGATAACATTAGCATGGGCATTCTTTGCGTAGATACACAATGTCTTGCTCAGTGTTGCTTAAAGACAGGCGGAGTCATGGGTCAAATCAACGCAGCCCATCCCCCACAGTGTCCACCTTCAGTGGCATCTATAATTCAAACGTGCATCAGGCCACTATAGCAGCAGGTAATAAAGCTGTGCACCAGTGGCGAGCCGTGACTTTTATACTTAGGCCCTACACTTATGATACTAACACGTAATGTTCAGCAGGATAAACCCTTCATATTAACAACATCTTTACAATAGTTTAGGTTTAAATGCAAAATTGTAGGCTACGGCTAAAGGCGGCTAATGTTTGCCGTGATGATTTGTAATTTTGCAAACACATGTTAGCAGTATGATACTAACACGTTTGATTCAGCAGGATTATCTCCACATATTAACACCACTTTTATTATCATTAAAACTGTTTGGTGTGACGGCGTTTAGTAGTCTCATTTAGCCACTTGTTAGCACACGTTTTAAAGACACATCAAAGCCTTGGACATTCACCAGTGGGGTATTTAGTGACGTATTATATGTCATGGAACAAAACTGGAGAATCTTGTAAGCTTGTTCTAATCAAAGTCCCTATTTTGGGAATCTAACCAAAATCTCCTTCAAAAAACTTCAACACGAGGGAACTGGAAGTGCTAAAATGCTCACTCATTTCCGGGTTTACCATTCCTAAACCACTCTATATATTTAGTTTATAATGTCATCATGGTAAAACATCCATCAGAGACAGTGATGACGTATACTGTAGTTTAAAGCTTTGTTCTACCTTTCATAACTTAATACCAATAAACCCACAAGTCCTCTGACACTCTAGTTCCCTCCCACAGTGACACTGAGCCTCACCTCCCAGCATTGATGGGCCCGGGGTCTTGTCCAGAGCAGATGTCCTCCAGAATAAAAGCCTCATCACAGGTGGACATGTTAATGTGGGTCAGGTTGGGCTTACACACATCCAGCCAGTAGGGGGTGTGCTGCCCGGTGGACAGCTGGAGGATGTCCGTTATCAGCGCTGTCACACACAGGCCAAAGATATGGACACCTGTGGGAAGCAAAACATTTTATACTGCATTAGTACAATATATATATATATATATATATATACACAATAACCTTATTCTAATTTGAAATGTTAAGATTGTGTTAGAATCAGGCTTGGGGAGTAACAGATTACATGGATATCCAACCCAGTCTCACATCTAAACGTGTAATAACTACGTTGGTCCACAACGTGGGACGTAGTATTTCTACAAAAACGTTTTTTTTTCACCATTCATTTCCAATGGCTGGCACGTGATCTTCAAATTTCTCTCCGCATAAAAAAACAAAACATGGCCGACCTTCGTTTTATTCTCGGTGGAAAATGCCTATTTCAAGGTTAGTTTGGCAATCAAAATGCGTTTTCATGCAAGTTTTTATTTCAGATTATGTGTGCAGTGGATGCACATCTTTATTACGAAGAGTACTTCAGGAAATTGTGTTTCATTGTTACCAAGGTGGTTGCTAGTGTGAGGGAATAATTCTGTCTTTACTCCTAGATATTTAACCTTCTCTGTGTGTTGACGTTTACGACCAACCCTGGCTCTGGTATCTCTCTTAAGGAATGGGAGGCTCCAACTATCTTGATAAACCAGTTCAACTCTCGGTCACAAAATGGTTAACGGCTGTGGGAACGCTGGCTTCGAGGCTATTAAGGGTCAGACGCAAGTGATTCAGGGTGCCCAGCTGTTCTCCCCAAAATATATAACATATATAAAATAACAAATATGTTGTTTACTCTCTCTGAAATAGTTAAAAGGGCTATCGAGAGAGAGGCGCTGCAGATTTGACATGGCAACCCACCAGTGCAGTCAGAACCTTTGACTGTGTAACTTGTGATGTGAATTTCTCCGGCCGATGCTTGTATTAAAGATCCGTGTTTGACATCAGAACTCCTGCTCGTCCCGTGTCTCTCTGAGTCCTAACTCTCCATTGCTGCACAGGTTTCCCTTACAGCTAGGGACGCTGCTATCAATATTATTTCTGTTATGTTGTGTAACTGTTTAATGGTGTTATCTTTATTGCTACCCCCTTCCCCGCAATTTATAGTGTTGGTCCACAGCACAAACGTATTAGTTTAACAAAATCCGCATCTAAAATGGTGGCATAGATACGTTATTTTCCCCTGTGCAATTCTCCAACCCAGTCTCACATCTCACATCTCACATCACACATATTGATAGATGTCTTGTAATGCACTGTTGAGGAACCTGCAACCCAAGTTTTTCATTCATTGCAAAACTACACCGTAGTTGTGTATAATATGATATGTCAATAAACCTTAGAAAATCTTGAAATCTTGAAAGGGATCTGCAAAATAGTCATTATATACAGTCTTTAATTAACTATTAGTAGAGAATAACGATGAATGAATTAGTGTTGATACTGCAAGGAGACGTATTGTGTGAAAATAAATGCAAGATGTTGTTTAATGGCTGATATATTTATGATCCACGTCACGTTTTCAGTTTTGGCGGCAGTTCCTCATGTTTGTCTAGAAGTCTTCTCATCAGGGCTCTATAAATATAGAACTACGGCAGATATGTAATATTTAATGCAGCCGAACCGTGTATTACAATGCCGTTATGTGATGACTTCCAAAGAGAAAAGCAAGCACACTCGGAATAAAGTATTATTTTAAACAATTTTTTTCGGATTTCACATCGCATAAACACCATCTCCCAACGTGCATTGCGGCTAAACCATCCAATCACTGAGCTGAGGATCTTGCCTACGTCTGTTGCCGGTATTGCTTATGACGATGTGAGATGTGAGACTGGGCTGGAGAATTGCACAGGGGAAAATAACGTATATATTAGGGGTGTAACGGTACACGTACCCGTACTGAACTTATTCGGTACGGGCCCTTCGGTTCGGTACAGGTGTGTACCGAAGTGTACCGAACGAATATAACGTTAAACGTAAAAAATTGAGAACGTGAACAACTTTTTGGAAGTAATCGCAGGTGCTGCGTCGCAGCATTCAGAGTCATTTGCTCACATTGGGTTCAACGTGTCATAGAGTGAGCAAGTCATTTCATTGGATGAGAGGCATTCTATATGAGAGCTGGTCAGAGGGATGCAATCAAATGTAGTCAGTAATTTGAGGAACTGTCGAAAATGAATGGCGAACGCAGATAAAGTTGAGCTCGAAAATCCTCCAGCATCATTGAAGTCTCCGGTTTGGGAACATTTTGGTTTCGCAGTTACGTACAAGGATGACAGACAAAGACAGGTGGACCGAACCAAAGCTGTTTGTCGGCATTGTTCAACTAAAATTGGTTACGCGGCTGGCAATACATCAAACTTGCACACTCTTGAAAAGGCATCACCCGAACGTGAATATCACCGGTACCAAAAGAAAAAAGACTGAAGTGCAAACCCAACTCCCACTAGCATTTAGGCCTCCACCACTCGCAAAAAGTTCAGACCGACCCAAAGCTATTACAAATGCCAAATATCCTTATGTTGCCATGTTAGCAAAGTGCTACCTGGCTGTATCTGCTACCTCTGTCCCTAGCGAGAGGGTGTTCTCCACAGCAGGAGGCATTGTTAGTGCCAGCAGATCTGCCCTTTCGGCAAGCAATGTGGACAAGTTCATCTTTCTTTAAAAAAACATAAAATACAATGACAAGCAAGTCCTAATGTCAAACTGGCTGCTTAGGTGCTAGTACAGTACAGTTCAAATACAGATTATTTCAGTTAATCGAAATGCTGCACCTTAATGTTCATTTTATTATATTTTGTATTTATTTGAGTGAATATTCACAGTTTAATAATAATTAAAAACCCAAAACTAATAGTTTATGTTTTGTGAGTACTAGTACAGTAAAGTTCAAATACAGATTATTTCAGTTCATCGAAATGCTGCAACTTAATGTTTATTTTATAATATTTTGTATTTATTTGAGTGGATACATTATTCACAGTTTAATAATAATACAAAAAAAAAATATATATATATATGTTTTGTTTTGTGAAAACAAATTCTGCTGTACCGAAAACGTACCGAACCGAACCGTGACCAAAAAACCGAGGTACGTACCGAACCGAAATGTTTGTGAACCGTTACACCCCTAGTATCTATGCCACCATCTTAGATGGAGATTTTGCGTAGTTACAATATCTAAAACAGGCTCTGGTGTCTTTTTAGCTTTAGAAAAGAGCATTACCTTGGTTTTCTCAACATTTAAAATAAGCTTTAATTCAGAGAGCTGAGTCTGAATAATGTTAAAAACAGCCTGTAATTTAACAACAGCCTCCTTAATGGAGGGACCTGCACAGTACATCACAGTATCATCCGCATAAAAATGTAAAGTAGCTTCATCCACATTTTCACCTAAACTGTTGATGTAGATGGAGAATAAAAGTGGTCCTAAAACAGAACCTTGGGGAACACCATTTAGCAATGTTCAACCACTCAGAAGACAGCCCATCAAAGTGAACACATTGGGACCTTTCAGAGAGGTAGTTTACAAACCACCCCACTGCATGGCTGGACATGCCTATACTGGCTAGCCTCTGCTTTAAAATGTGATGATCGACGGTGTCAAACGCTTTTGAAAGGTCAATAAATAGAGCTGCACAACTCTGCTTATTATCTAAAATACTCGCCACATCATTCACCACGTTCATTGTGGCAGTGATGGTGCTGTGTTGCTTTCTGAAGCCTGACTGATGTTTAAACAGGATGTCATTCTTACATAAAAACTCCTTTACCTGTTCACTCACTAAGCGTTCAAGAACCTTCGCCAGAACTGACAACTTAGAGATTGGCCTATAGTTATTTAATAAGGTGGCCTCCCCTCCTTTTAGCAAAGGCAAGGACATACGCTGACTTCCACAATTTTGGAATTGTGTTAGTGCTGAGGGAGAGGTGAAAAAGAGTAGTGAGAGGTGGAGCAATACAATCTGCAGCTATCTTTAAAAAGAAAGGCTCTACGTTGTCCGGGCCAGCCGGTTTCTTAGGATCTAACTTGGTTAAAGCTTCACGAACAACATCAACAGTAAAAGGGGTAAAACTAAAAGGGTTATCCAACACACGTTTTTCAGAGTCACATACTTTAGTGTTCACAGAAGCAGAGTTAGTGACAGAATCAAACAGAGAACCACAGGACACAAAATGCTCATTAAAGCAATTTAGCATAGTAGCCCTGTCCGATATAGGGCCAGATGCTGTGGTAAGGCACGGAGGTAGCTCATTACGGATATCGCCGGTGGATAACGATTTAATGGCTTTCTAAAATGTTCCAGGATTATTCAGATTCTTTGTGGTTACTGACAGATAACTTAGCTGCCTAAAATGCCGCCATTCTGAGCCTGATTTCCTAGCTTTTGCCCAGGCCTTGTTTCTCTCATGAAGGAGACTAGACAGCTCAGCAGAAAACCAAGGATTGTCTCGTCCCTTTACTCTAAATTTACGCAGGGGTGCATGTCTATCAATGATCTCCATAAAACCAAGATAAAAATAAGACCATGCGGTTTCCACATCAGCACACAGATCGATTTTACATTTACATTTTAACATTTAAAGAGATACAAAGGTTTGTAAAATCCTCTGACACTGCAGTTAACCAGTCCCAGTTAAAATCTCCAAGTAGCACTATTTCCTTGTAGTCTAGTTGTGATAAAATATTTGCTAGTGAAGACAAGGAGTCTTTGACAGCTGAGGGGGGTCTGTAACAACTCACCACCATGACCTGTTGACCCTTTGCCACTTCTATATTTTGGTTACACTGAACTTATTCTTAACATAAATGGCAACGCCACCACCTAGGCCGGTCGGTACGATACACATTATAACCATTTAAGGCAATGTCAGAGGCCAAAATAGACTTATTTAGCCATGTTTCTGATAAAACAATTACGTCAGCGTCAGTCGAGCTCGCCCAGATGCGGACACAATCTAGTTTACCTAACAGACTGCGCACATTCAAGTGGATGAAACCCAACCCAGACCTAGCTTTAAATCAGTAGGAGTAGCGATCTGACTACTACTACTGGGCGGACCAGGGTTATTATCCAGTATCCACTCAAACTCATTTGTTACTGCAAACTGTTATTTGTGTTTTTGTGGCTCAGTTAGAAAACATGCATCTAAGCAGCTGTGTGTTTAACATGTGTCCTCCCACCTATGAAGCGTACAGCCCTGCGGATGTAGGAGTTGAAATTACAGCCTGCAGCGTTGATGTTGGCCTCTGTCTGAGTGGCTGCTGACCTCCGGGACAGATAGCAGTACAGAATCGCCTCTCCGATCAGAATCTGCACACAAAGACACAGAAAGGATGTTGCAAAGGCAGATCACCACATACATCAGTCTGAATGATCCGCCAGATGCAATACATATTACTGGATCATTTATTGTTGCTGATATCTTACGGTCCCGACTCATAAGTGTGGGGATTTTTGTTTTGATGTGAGAAAAGGAAGAGATGTCAATCAAAAGGGAGACTACAAGATCATCTGCAACCTAAGTCCTGCTTCAAAGGCAAAACATGTTATTTAATCTTAATGGTGAAAAGCCGCAGCAAAATGAAGTTAAACACAAGAAATGAAGGCAAACCATCTGTCCATCTGGTATAAAAAGTGCATTTAGATGTTACTCTGCTTTATGTGCAATAGCAGTTCTTAGAGAACTCTCTCTGTAATTTGCATCAATTTTACAGAGAATTGTTTCGCCAACAACAACAACAACAACAACAACAGTGTTCCGAGTGTTTCGAGCCAGGTCCCGGTAACTCGCAGGACAGTGCACCCAGCAGGAGCCTCCAGCAGACCCCCCCGCACGGTTCCCTCATCCCTTGGAAGAGGCGGAGAGGTGGGTGTTTTTCATCTGATGGTGGACTACCGAGGAGAACGTCCTGCTCGGGAGCCAGGCTCAGAGTTAGTGGCAGTGGGTGCGGTGCACCTGCCTTTTACAGCAAGAGCACACGCTCGCCTCGGGGAGGGAGAAAAAGAGAAACAGAGGCCGCCGAAACAGCCAGAGCCCTGCCTCTCCCCACCTCTGCTGCTCACCCAAATCTACAGCTCCTCTTCCACAACCATCAGCAACAAGTGGACATGGAGACCTACATGAACTACATGTTGCTAAATCCAACGTGGAGAATAAACAGAAGGGCAACCAGGCAACCATGGCAACCATGCTCGGGGGGTGTAATGTCTCGTAAAATCTGTTAAGTTAATGTTTTTAGTTCAGTCTTGTATCCTGTTTTATTTTGTAGTACCCTTTCCTTCTTGTTGCAGATTACCTCACTTCCTCCCTTTGTGTGTTTTCCCTCCACTGTGATTGTCGACTCCGCCCTAATTGTCTGCACCTGTTCCCCCTTAGCCTGCCTATATATAGATTCTGTCTCTCTTGTCTTGTTGCCAGTTCGTTTCGTCCCATGTGCCTGACTGCCAGCGTGAAGTCCATGTTTTCTGCTAAGAGCTAAGAACCGAGTTTTGGAATTTACTTTATCCTTTGCATTTTTGATACTATGTTAACTTTTTCCTCATTAGAGTGTTTTTTGTTACCTTGACCTGTTACCTCTACGGACAGCTCACAGTGCCAATTTTGAGTAAAGACTTTCTTTTGTACTTTGTTTGTCGAGTCGTGCTTTTGGGTTCATACTGGTTTGCCTAGCCGTGACAGGGGGTCTTCTTCGCTGCTTTTGGTGTATTTTGTGGCAGAAGTACAGCGCCAATTACAGGCCCGGCATATGTACTACAGCGTCTCCAGCGGGTCGAGCGGTTTCGTGTGGACGGAAGACTTTTTTGATATCGAATTGTGTTCGTTGTAGTTTTTGTCTCAGTGTAAACGGAGCCTAAAAGAGATCCAGTCAAACATCCTGCAGTGGAAAACAAATAATAACATATTTTATTTGGAGGCTCATTTTTATAAAAATGTTTTACCAAAGGACTCATTGCAATTAATAAAAAACTCTAAAAGGTTAAACTTGAAGTAAATGTTCGTTTTTTCTGAATCTTATCTGTTTCTTTTATGCATTAATGCGAGATGGTTGCCATCCTTAAAGGTCCCCTAGTACGCAAAATCCCCTTTTTCATGTCTCTTCAACATCAACATGTGTCCCCTCTGTGTAAAGAGACTCTGAAAGTTTCAGGAACAAAGACCCCCTCTCTTTTTGTCCTGATCCATTTATATAAAAACCTGTCTGGAAATGAGCTGATCAGATGTTAGCCACTTTATGATATCGTGTTTTTTTGTGCTATGCAACCAATAGCCACTAATCAACCAAGGTAACCCCCCACAACCTTATCACCTGAATCTCCTCTTAGAGCACCATTGTGTTTTTTTTTCTCAGAGGGGCATGGACAGCAGCAGCTCATTAGCATTTAAAGCTACAGACACAGAATCAGCACTTTTGGAACAGGGCTGAAACAGAGGGGATTATGGGATGCTGCAATGATCTGTTTGGTGTTTCAGCCAAACACTTCAGAGACATGTTCTGTATACATCTTGATACCTTGATTAAGGAATAAATCACATGCTCCATGTACAACTTTATTTATACATTGCACTTTTTGGGACATGTCCCTTCTTTTTTAACTTCTTGCCTATTCACTTGCAAAATTGAATCTGGTGGAAACTCACTTGTAACAGAATCCCTTGAGTGGTAACACACAGATAATGGTGCACAAGTATTAGGCCCATGTGTTCTTGAAGATTTTAAAGTCCTGGACAATTGGGAAAGACTCCAGCATATTATTTGCACATCACACAGTTGCTGCATATTGTTTGGCTGCACATCCATGATGCGAATCTCTCGTTCCACAACATCACAAAGGTTCTCCATAGGATTGAGACCTGGTAACTGTGGCCAATTGAGAACAGTGAGTTCATTGTCATGTTCAAGAACCCAGTGTGAGATGAATTGAGCATTGTGACATGGTGTGTTATCCTGCTGGAAGTAGCATCAGAAGATGGGTACGCTGTGGTCATAAAGGGATGGACATGGTCAGAAACAAAGAGAACTGCCAATCACTGGATATTTTCCCTTTTTCGGAGCATTCTCTGAAAACCCTAGAGATGGTTGTAGATCAGCAGTTTCTGAAATAGTCAGACCAGCACCTGGCACCAACAACCATGCCACGTTCAAAGTCACTTGCCCCCCCCCAGTAAGAGCTGAATTGGATGAATGTAAGACTCAACTTGCTCATCATGAGGAAGGTTTAAACACCCTGGCCGCCCGGATTGACTCTCTGGAAGCCCACAGTACTCAGCTAGCTAAAGACAACGCTACATTACAATTGAAAACAGACGACCTGGAGAATAGAGGGAGACGTTGCAATCTACGTATTGTTGGAATACCAGAAGGTGTTGAACAAGGCAACCCACTACTTTCATCTCTAACATGCTTCACGAATTGTTTACCGGACTGGAGAAAGCACCGGTACTTGACCGTGCTCACCGTGTACCCGCTTCCCGACCTAAAAGACGGAGAGCGCCCACGCTCCTTCCAATGTAAAGTTAATCTTTTTCAAGTGAAAGAGGAAATACTGAAACTCTCACGTCAGAAAGGCAAGCTAGTGCTCGGTGGGACCCAGATTTTCATATTCCCTGACTGCAGCGCAGATTTGGACAAGCGAGGAGCTGCATATAATGAGGTGAAGGCTATGCCGCAGGGCAGACGTCAGATATGGGCTCCTTTACCCAGCACGACTGCGGATCACTTTCGGCAGTGAGACGAGGATTTTCGACTCTCCCCAATCCAGGATGGAATACTACACTACAAAGATAAAGTCTACCGCCGAAAATATGTGAACATTTGTGCTGTTGTTGTTGCCAAGCGGGTCATCTGATAAATCAAGGAGTCGTTTACCACAGACTGGAAATCGGGATCGGAATGCTCCGGATGGATGAGGCCGTAGGTAATGGAAACGCTCTCTGCAGGGATGTTGTTTGAGCCGGGATAACTGACTGTGATATCTTCCTATAGTCATTTATCTCGAGAATTACGCTGCTTATATCTTGAAAATACCTCATGTAAGGGCCTTTCTTTCTTTCTTTCTTTTTTCGTGATCATATTCTTCATAACGTTTAAACAGACTTTTCATTCACGGGAACCTTTGAGACTCTTTCCCTGAGATCTCCTCCTGCAGGTTTGGTCTGTCTTGTTCACTGGTTTAACTTCAGTAACTACTAAATTAATGTATCTGTTCATGTTTAAAGCATCTTATCTCACTTCTCATAGTAACAGGTGCTCACAAGATCATACAGATAGCAAATAAGCAAAACGTATTTGTGAGAGGGTTTAGCTTTGAGCAAAATACCTACAATTATTTTACACATGTCTTTTGGGTCTTGTTTTATGTGATTATTGTTTTTAGTTTAGAATAAGGACACTAGACAGGACATAGCGTTGGCAGGACCCCCGGCAGAAGAGTAGTCGGTGGGACTTGAGAGGGGACTGGAGAGGGGACTCGAGAGGGGACTCGAGAGGGGACTTGAGAGGAGACTTGAGAGGTGACTTGAGAAGAGACTTGAGACGGTCGGTACGCCGACAGGACACGGGGACTTGGCGTCGGCCGGAGAGCCAGGACTGGAGCCAAAACCATGGCTGCTGGGCACGGAACAGAAGCCTGGACCCTGGCTGTGTGAGCCAGGTGCACGGATCCATGGCTTTGTGGGCCGGTTCTGGAGCCGGAACCATGGCTGCTGGGGCCAGAACTGAGGCTGGAACCATGGCTGCTGGGGCCAGAACTGGGGCTGGAACCATGGCTGCTGGGGCCAGACCTGGGGCTGGAACCATGGCTGTGTGGGCCAGTACTGGAGCAGGCACCATGGCTGCTGGGCACGGAACCGGAACACGGAACCATGGCTGTGTGGGCCAGTACTGGAGCCGGGCGCTCCCTTCCACCAATCAAAGCAGCAAGCCAAAAAAAAGGTACAATTCTGTAGTCTACCTCAAATGGATCATCCGATTGGTCCATTCTGTTAGGGTTGAGTGAAGCAAGCAGGACCCAAATGCAGATTTAAACGTAAAAAAGACCTTTATTCCAAGGAAAGCGTCAGAAACAGAACACTACCTGGTGACACAGTCAAAGACAAACAAAGAACCGACAAAGACAGACAGAAAAACCAGAAGTTAAATACACACAAGACTAATCACAGAAACAAGACACAGGTGAGGAGGGAGGAGAAAACACAGGGGCACCAGGTGAACACAATCGGGTAATCAGGGAGGAGGGAACACAGACAGAAAGCGACAGGCGAAGGTGAAGACCTTTCAAAATAAAACATGAAACCAAAAACAGAAAAAGACGAGACAAAACACAACACAGACAGATCTTGACAATTGATAAGAAGGACATTCTTTGTAGCCCTTGACAAATCGCTCAACATTTACTTGGAACAATAAACCTTCAAGAATTCGTAAGGCTTTTTTGCAAAGGCCAAAACAATCAGGAGGAATGGCTTCACCTAACTTTGAGTATTGCTACTGGGCAGCTAATATTTGTAGCATATTATTTTTGGAAAATGCCGTGAGACAACCAACAACCACCCTGGTTGGCTGCTGAAGCCTCATTCTGTAAACAATCTTCACTACCTGCTCTCTTGACATGCCCCACAGCTGTGGATCTCTCTGCATATCAAAATAACCCAACACTTGGACATTCCCGTAGGATCTGGGTACAGTTTAGGAACAAATGTGGACTTGTATTAATGCTCCTTTCAGCACCTATTGATCAACATCATTCTTTTCCCCCATCACTGCAGGACCTTGCTTTTAAAATGTGGGAGACAAAAGGTATTACATCTTTTGGAGATGTATATATTGATGGTACTGTTGCCTCAAGCTGAAACAGAAATATAACCTTAATAACAACCACTTTTTTAGATATGTGCAGGTTAGAAACTTTGCTGGAACTAATCTAGTTAATTTCCCTTATCCGCCTGATAAAACAATATTAGACCATATTTTGGATGTTAACCCACTCGTGTGGTTGCTCAAATATATAAGGACATTTCTGAACTTGACTACCCCTCCTTATCTATAATTAAAGGCCTATGGGAAGAGGACTTACAATTACAATTGGATGAGGACACATGGGATTCAATTCTAAACAAAGTTCACTGCTCCTCCATCTGCGCACGGCATGGACTCCTACAGTTTAACATTCTTCATCGTCTACACTATACTAAAGCGAAATTAGCCACGTTTTATCCTAATGTGAGCCCCATGTGTGCGAGGTGCAATAATCAAGTAGGGAATCTTATTCACACTTTTTGGACGTATTAAACTCTCTCAGAAGTGTTTGAAATTCCTCTCAACCAGTCTCCGCTGACAGCATTGTTTGGAGTTGTTGCTAGAGAAGCTCAACTTTCAAAATATAAATTAAATGCCATTGCTTTTGCATCGTTGATAGCTCGACGACTAATTCTTCTTAAATGGAAGGATGAGTCACCACCCACCCATACTCACTGGATTATAGACCTGTTGCAGTGTTTGCGTCTGGAGAAAACCCGGTCCACTCTACTGGATCTACTGATAGATGTTATCAGGCCTGGCAGCCATTGATCACACACGTAGAGAAGTGCAAGCTGGACTTAACTCTTTAAAGAAGATTGTGTATCGACTTGAGTGTTGCTGAATCTGGGCTATACTATTTCTAAAGCAATATTGTACGTTTTGCATATATCCTGTTTGTCGTTTGTAGAAGAAACCTAGCCTAACCCTCAGTGTTTAATCAGGTTATTGTTATGACGTTTAAAAGTGAGACAATCATCAAGCCAGACACCAAGGTATTTGTAACAGGTAACCACTTGACATTTTCACCTAAACTGTTGATGTAGATGGAGAATAAAAGTGGACCTAAAACAGAACCTTGAGGAACACCATTAGTAATGTTCAACCACTCAGAAGACAGCCCATCAAAGTGAACACATTGGGACCTTTCAGAGAGGTAGTTTACAAACCACCCACTGCATGGCTGGACATGCCAATACTGGCTAGCCTCTGCTTTAAAATGTGATGATCGACGGTATCAAACGCTTTGGAAAGGTCAATAAATAGAGCTGCACAACTCTGCTTATTATCTAAACTACTCACCACATCATTCACCACTTTCATTGTGGCAGTGATGGTGCTGTGTTATTTTCTGACTGATGTTTAGACAGGATGTCATTGTACATAACAAATCAAATTTACCTGCTCACTCACTAGGCGTTCAAGAACCTTAGCCAGAACTGATCATTTAGAGATGGGCCTATAGTTATTTAATAAAGTGGCCTCCCCACCTTTTAGTAGAGGCAGGACATACGCTGACTTCCACCATTTTGGAATTGTGTTTGTATATTACTTTTCACTTTCAAAGCCCTCAACAACCTTGCCCCCCCTACCTCTGTGACCTCAACAAACGACACACCCCCACCCGTCGCCTCAGGTCAGCTGAAGCTAACCTACTGCAGCCCATCAGGACAAAGCTCCGGACCTGGGGTGACAGGGCCTTCGCAGCAGCCTCCCCCTCCCTCTGGAACCCCCTCCCCAGCCACGTCAGATCCGCCAACACTCTCACATCATTCAAACAATCCCTCAAAACTCACCTTTTCACTCTTGCCTTCAACTCCTAATCAACTAACCCCTCGCCCTGATTCCACCTAAGATATGTTTGAGGTCTTATCAAGAGTGTCCCAATCGTTTAGTTAATCCCCTTTTGACAAGTTTATCAGAACAAATATCAGATATCCTTTATTAGTTCCGCAGCAAGGAGAATTCACAGCAAAAGTGAACATGCGTTCGTATCTTGTTTCCAATTATTTAAGAAAACGTATTCAAGGCATCGTTAAAACGTGTATCCCTTTTGTAAGACCCTATCTATACATGTAAAGACTGGATTTGCTCTTTGAGTTTAGGGGTGTAAAAGAAACCATTTGACCCTTGCAATTTCAGCTGTGTAGAATATAACTTCACACTGGTAAAAAAATCCACAAGTAATGTTTAGTCTGCAACAGATCTGATACAGACTGATACAGATGTGAAAATAGTGTGACGTCAGTGACGAGGAGCTCCGCCTATATGGCCAACTCTCCACCAATCAGGGGAATGAGAGGTTGCCGTGGCATGGAAACAGCATGGTTGTCACTTTCCGATCTGCCGCCCTGCCCTATCTGCAGTGCGCATGTGCGAGATGGTCCGCCATATTGGACAACTCCGTACGGCAACCCAAGTAGGACACTTGACACAGTGGCTTTTGGCAAAGCTCAAAAAGAAAACTCGAGAGGGAAATGAGTTATTGTTATTACATGGTCAGAATAAGTGAGAAATGACTTTAACTTCTGTAAGACCGCTATATGCCATACATCTTTGCATACATTCACAGTAAATATGTATTCAGTATGATAGCTGTCAGATGTCTATGAAGTTACTTACAGTGGCGGTGGGAGCCGCGAAGGCCAAGCTGAAGAGCAGAGGCAGCGTGCAGACTTCCTGTCTGGGCAGGATGTAGGGCAGAGACAGACTACGGTCATTACAGCTGTACCCAGAATGCACCGGCTGGAAAATATCCGTCAGCTCCAGGAAGTAGAGACTGACAACAGAAGAGGCCAGGATGGGGAGCTGCAGCAAAGAAACAAGAATAGAAAACAATAGTTTTAAAAGTCTTCATTTTTACATCAAAAGACAATCGTAGGACAATGAGTTCATGTTGTCAATGTGATGGAAATATCAATTTGATTTGATTTTGATTTTTGATTTGATATACTTTATTAATCCCTGTGGAGAAATTGTTTCTCTGCATTTGACCCATCCTAGTGTTAGGAGCAGTGGGCTGCCATTTTGAACGGCGCCCGGGGAGCAGTGTGAATGAGCAATGAGCAGAGACACAGAAGCTGGAGACCGAGGACAAAGGGAAACAGAAAACGAACAAAACAAGCAAATTCAAGGGTGCATACACATTGTACACATCTATTCTGAATCATCAATTATGATCCTAAACAGGGCAAGCAATACAAAACAATGTATCTAAAGATGAGTCATTCTAAAGGCTCCTCAAATCCCAGTCAATATCAAGCTGAAGACGGAGGGGTATCATCACTGCCTCCTTTTGTATATCAGCTATGGGAGGACAATGCATCTATTCAAATACATGCTTATTCTAATAGATAAGAAAAACCTTATATAAATACTTGAGAATCAATACAATACATTCATAAAACACATTACTTGCCACCAGGAATTTCCACAGGATTTTGTTTTAAATGTTATCTCAAAACATAGATATTCCCACTACGAAGCCATTGCAAACTGAAAAGCTAAGGTACACTTAGTAAAGGCTGAACTAGATGATGCCGGATTTCTTAAAGGAAAACAGAATATGGACCTGGGTTACGCTGGTTACGGCTTTTATACACAAAGAACTGTGCTTGTGTACTGAATTTATTTGTGTGTGGAAAATAAAGAAACAATGCATTGAAACATTTCATATTTCCAAGGTGATTATAAAATCCTTCTTCTTTGGCTTTTAGAATCACTTTAATGGTTGTTCTTGCTGCTGGGTGTTGTTTCCGAGTCCCAGGGTCAGATCCATGGGTTGGAAATGATTGTTTTCCTATTACTAGATTTGCCAAAGTCAGACATTTGCCATATAATTCATCTGCATTAGGGTGGTCCTCAAAATTGAAAGTTGAAAGTGGGAAAGTCTGAGCTCCGACCCCCAGAATTCATTCTAGTCAAGAAAAGTCTCCTGGCGAATTTTCTCCTCAATCTGACAACATGTACCCCCCCTCACCAACCTTGAAGTGTAGCCTCAGTTGCATCACCGTGCTGCTGGTGGGCACCCCAGCTTGATGAGGGGGGGGGGGGTACATGTTGTCAGATTGAGGAGAACATTCGCCAGGAGAGTTCTCTTGATTATCATAACACATTCCGGTGGTTGGAGCTTAAAATAAATCCATTGGAAAATGTACATGGCACTAAGGACCAGAGGATTAAAGTTGCAGTACATAGGGCTTTGGTATATTCAATGACGTTATTACAGTTTGTTAAAATGTACTCCAGGGTTACTGTGTGTAACTTCAACCACCGAGAGAAGCCACTCAGTGCACTGATCACCATCTCACAGCTGGGTTAAAGGCTACATGTGGTGTCCTTTGTTACTTTATGTGAAGACTGACTTTTCACATGTTAATGTAGAACTTGGACAATAGAACTATAACTTATGACTATGCCATGATATTTGAAGTCCTTGACTAATACAGTTATATGGAATCACACATGGGAGGGCTATTTAAACTATGAGTTTTAACTAATGCTGTAAACGTGTGCCTTGTCTGTATTAATATTGAATTAACTTAACAAAAAAAGCTCAATCTGAAGAAGGGAGAAAGGTTTCTCAGTTTGTGCCGTACATCTGAGTTGAACACATGGACATACCAAAAGGATTTATAACATCACAAGTTTTGTCATGATCTCCTGTTTTATTTTGAAATGCCTTTTCTCCTTGTGTCTTGTCTTGTTTTACTTCCTGTCTTTGTGATTGGCTGGCTGTGTTCACTTGTTGCCTTAGTGTTTCATGCAGCCTTCTCATGTGTCTTGTACTTGTCATTAGTCTTGTGTGTATAAATACCTGTCTCATAGCAGGTTTCTAATTCCTCAACTCCCCTCCTCAACTCCTATCCTCGTGTCTTAGTCCCTCCCACAGGAGATGCGAGTGGAGGAGTCGAGGAGGGGAGCCGAGGAGAGAGGAGGGGAAGCAGCAGGCGGTGAGAGAAAGGAGAACTCCTCTCCTCTGAGCGGTCATTTTAAAGAGACGTCCATTAATGATGACAGGAGGCAGCAGCCTCTGTCTGATGGACACATGTGTTCATGACCACTTCTATATACTTTGATTCATTCACAGTGCGGTGTCATGAGACAATAAGAGGCTACAGATACGGACACACACACACACACACACACATATTTAAATATATATTTATATAAATATATATAATTTCAGAAACAAACAAGTATGAGAGCACTAAGCATGTATTAAAAGTAAGCAGAGGACAACTGACAACTGAGACCTGTCTGTCCGCGGCATCCACACACACACACACACACACACACACACACACACACACACACACACACACACACACACACACACACACACACACACACACACACACACACACACACACACACACACACACACACACACACACACACACACACACACACCTATACACTGTACCAACTGCACACACCTACGCACTGTACCACACACACACACACACACACACACACACACACACACACACATATACACTGTACCACACACACCTACACTGTACCACACACACACACACACACACACACACACACACACACACACACACACACGCACTGTACCACACACACACCTATACACTGTACCACACACACCTACACACTGTACCCCACACACCTACACACTGTACCACACACACCTACACACTGTACCACACACACACATACACACTGTACCACACACACCTACACACTGTATAACACACACCTACACACTGTACCACACGCACACATACACACTGTACAACACACACCTACACACTGTACAACACACATTTACACACTGTACAACACGCACCTACACTGTACCACACACACCTATACACTGTACCACACACACCTACACACTGTACCACACACACACACACACCTACACACTGTACCACACACACACACACACACACACACACACACACACACACACACACACACACACACCTACACACTGTACCACACACACCTACACACTGTACCACACACACCTACACACTGTACCACACACACACCTACACACTGTACCACACACTGTACCACACACACACCTTCACACTGTGCAACACGCACCTATACTGTACCACATACACACACACCTACACACTGTACCACACACACACCTACACACTGTACCACACACACACACCGTACCACATACACACACCTACACACTGTACCACACACACCTACACACTGTATAACACACACCTACACACTGTACCACACACACCTACACACTGTATAACACACACCTACACACTGTACCACACGCAGACATACACACTGTACAACACACACCTACACACTGTACAACACACACCTACACACTGTACAACACGCACCTACACTGTACCACATACACCTACACACTGTACCACACACACCTACACACTGTACCACACACACCTACACACTGTACCACACACACCTACACACTGTACCACACACACCTACACACTGTACCACACATACACCTACACACTGTACCACACACACCTACACACTGTGCAACACGCACCTACACTGTACCACATACACACACACCTACACACTGTACCACACACACCTACACACTGTACCACACACACCTACACACTGTACCACACACACACCTACACACTGTACCACACACCACCTACACACTGTACCACACACACCTACACATTGTACAACACGCACCTACACACTGTACCACCCACACCTACACACTGTACCACACACACACCTACACACTGTACCACACACACCTACACACTGTACCACACACACACTGTACCACACACACACCTACACACTGTACCACACACACACCTACACACTGTACAACACACACACCTACACACTGTACCACACACACCTACACACTGTACCACACACACCTACACACTGTACCACACACACACACCTACACACTGTACCACACACACCTACACACTGTAACCACACACACCTACAACACTGTACCACACATACACCTACACACTGTACCACACACACACCTACACACTGTGCAACACGCACCTACACTGTACACCATAACACACACCTACACACTGTACCACACACACCTACACACTGTACCACACACCACCTACACACTGTACCACACACACACCTACCACTGTACCACACCCCCACCACACACTGTACCACCACACCTACCACTGTACCACACCACCTACACATTGTACAACACGCACCTACACTGTACCACCCACACCTACACTGTACCACACACACACCTCACACTGTACCACACACACCTACACACTGTACCACACACACCTACACACTGTACCACACACACCTACACACTGTACACACACACACCTACACACTGTACAACACACACACCTACACACTGTAACAACACACACCTACACACTGTACAACACACACCTACACACTGTACAACACACACACCTACACACTGTACACACACACCTACACACTGTACCAACACACACCTACACACTGTACAACACACACCTACACACTGTACCACACACACCTACACACTGTACCAACACACACCTACACACTGTACAACACACACCTACACACTGTACAACACACACCTACACACTGTACCACACACACCTACACACTGTACAACACACACCTACACACTGTACCACACACACACCTACACACTGTACACACACCTACACACTGTACAACACACACCTACACACTGTACCACACACACCTACACACTGTACCACACACACCTACACACTGTACCACACACACCTACACACTGTACCACACACACCTACACACTGTACCACACACACACCTACACACTGTACCACACACACACACCTACACACTGTACCACACACACCTACACACTGTACCACACACCCTATACACTGTACCACACACACCTACACACTGTACCACACACACCTACACATTGTACACACACGCACCTACACACTGTACCACACACACACCTTCACACTGTGCAACACGCACCTACACTGTACCACATACACACACACCTACACACTGTACCACACACACACACTGCACACACCTACACACTGTACAACACAGACACACCTACACACTGTACCACACCTACACACTGTACCACACCTACACACTGTACCACACACACACACACACACCTACACACTGTACCACACACACCTACACACTGTACCACACACACACCTACACACTGTACCACACACACACACCTACACACTGTACCACACACCCTACACACTGTACCACACACACACCCACACTGTACCACACACACACCTACACACTGTACCACACACACACCTACACGCTGTACCACACACACCTACACACTGTACAACACGCACCTACACACTGTACCACACACACCTACACACTGTACCACACACACACTGTACCACACACACACCTACACACTGTACCACACACACCTACACACTGTACCACACCTACACACTGTACCACACACACCTACACACTGTACCACACACACACCTACACACTGTACCACACACACTGTACCAACCACACACACCTACACACTGTACCACACACACCTACACACTGTACCACACACACCTACACACTGTACCACACACACCTACACACTGTACCACACTCACACCTACACACTGTACAACACACACACCTACACACTGTACCACACACACCTACACACTGGACCACACACACCTACACACTGTACCACACACACCTACACACTGTACCACACACACACCTACACACTGTACCACACACTGTAC